>NC_089770.1:10018500-10031000 GCF_040412425.1 Macrobrachium rosenbergii | reverse complement strand
CAACATGTCACAAACATGTTGGCAACTTGTCGTGCACACATCATAAACAGTTTGAAAATGTGAAGAAACTTTGTTCTGGAGGAGGTTAACGAAGGGCGAAATGTGTCGCGTCTTGTACTGCCTCTTTCTCTCTCTCTCTCTGTGACAGTGCAACATGTCACAAACATGTTGGCAACTTGTCGTGCACACATCATAAACAGTTTGATAACACGAAGAAACTTTGTTCTGGAGGAGGTTAACGAAGGGCGAAATGTGTCGCGTCTTATTCTGCCTCTTTCTCTCTCTGTGTTACAGCGCAAATGTGTCACAAACATGTTTTGTCGTTGCCTCATAAACAGTTTGAAAATGAAGAAACTTTCTGTGTGTGTTATTCTGTGTTACAGCGCACATTTCACAAACATGTTGGCAACATGTCGTCACACATCAAAACAGTTTGAAAATGTGAAGAAACTTTTCTGGAGGAGGAGGTTAACGAGAAGGAAATGTCGCGTCTTATTCTGCCTATTCTCTCTCTCTCTCTCTGTTACATTTCACAAACAGTTTGGCAACTTGTCGTGCACATCATAAACAGTTTGAAAATGTGAAGAAACTCTGGAGGAGGTTAACTAAGGTTAACAAAGTGCAACATGTCACAAACATGTTAACTTGTCGTTGCACACATCATAAACAGTCTTATTCTGCCTCTTTCTCTCTGCCTCTTTCTGTGTGACATTGCAACATGTCATAAACATGTTGATAACTTGTTGCGCACATATCACAAACAGTTTGAAAACATGAAGAAACTTTGTTCTGGAGGAGGTTAACGAAGGGCGAAATGTGTCGCGTCTTGTGCTGCCTCTTTCTCTCTCTGTGTGACAGCGCAACATGTCATAAACATGTTGGCAACTTGTCGCGCACATATCACAAACAGTTTGAAAACATGAAGAAACTCGTTCTGGAGGAGGTTAACGAAGGGCAAAATGTGAGAGCGCAATATGTCATAAACATGTCGGCAACTTGTCACACAGACATCACAAACAGTTTGAAAACATGTCGACAACTTGGTGGTCCCCATCCACGCTCAGTACGAGTATCGTTCTCCATCTACGATCGTTGACTTGCTGTCAACCTGCTTGTTTTTTTGCAGGTGACAAGTTGTCAATGTGTTTATGACATGTTTTACTGCAGTGTGGACGCACCTTTACAATACTATATACCGTGCATACACACAGGCATATTATATATTGCAAGAAAATACAATCAAAGCAAAATCCATTAACACCAGATGTCACCAAAAGCAATTTAGCAACACCCTACACCGCGCAAACATTGTCGCCAACAGGAGGAAGTCATCAGTCGAGTCAAGGAGAGGATTTCGATTTCGGGAACTTCTCCGTGACCCTCAGACCCATCCCTGAAGGCAGAGGAGAGAGAGCCTCTGGTATATGTTAGGTCAGCCGATTAATAACCTCCAGAGCAGACATGAAACCAAATTTATTCTGTATCTTTAAATAATTGCCGAAGTATATTACGCTTGACGCTGGTATATAAAACTTGGTAAATACAATTTTCAACTTCGTGGTACATGTCTGTACGAATTTAATTTTCATTTTTGGAAATATCTGAAACAAGGTTGGGTTAGATATTATTATTATTATTATTATTATTATTATTATTATTATTATTCATGAGATGAACCCTATTCATATGGAACAAACCCAAAGGGGCCACTGACTTGAAACTCAAGCTTCCAAAAAATAGTGTTCATTGAAAAGAATTAACAGAGGGTTATTGGAAATACAGAAAGAAGAGATCAGTCATCAGAAAAAAAAATAATTTAAAACTTTAATCAATGAATAAAAATCCAATCAAATATTTACAATTCAAGCTGAATTGTATAAGGGTAGTAATGCAATGCATCTCCGCTTGAACTTCTGAAGAAGTTCCAGCTGCACGACATCCTCTGAAGGGAGGCTGTTCCACAGTCCAGCGGTCTGAGGAATACAGGACCTCTGGAACTGAGAAGTTCGACAGCGAGGCTAAACATTTGCTGCATATTGGTGCCTGTGCTGTTCAGCGAAGCTGGATTAAGCTGACCTCTGCAAACACAGGCCCTTGAAGGGGAGAAGAAGCCTGGTGTGAACCTCTGGATTATGGGCAACTGCCCCAACCAGCAGAAACTCTTCACATCAAGATAACAGACAATCAATACTGATATCACCACTACTGTTGGCGATTCAAGTCACCGAAATACATATTCCTCAAAATATGAAGCTCTTCGTTGGCGAGTCGGTAGAGTTGTGGCCTAGCACTCGCTAGGCCCGAGTTCGACTCTCCGGCCGTCTAATGAAAGTTAGAGGAATTCATTTCTGGTGATAGAAATTCATTCTCGCTATAATGTGTTCGGATTCCCACAATAAGCTGTAGGTCCCGTTGCTAAATAACCAATTGGTTCTTAGCCACGTTAAATAAGTCTAATCCTTCGGGCCAGCCCTAGGAGAGCTGTTAATCAGCTCAGTGGTCTGTTAAAACTAAGGTATACTTTTAACTCAAAATATGAAATCCAGAGTCAAGTTAATATCAGTATCCCTAAATGTGTTTGGAAGGTCTTCTTGGAAATCTCACCATAAATGAATATTCAGAGATACACAGAAATAAATCCGCTATAAGAGGAGTACAGTTTCTTCTCACAGGTACCCCTCAACTTACTTGAATAAGATATTTCCTGAAGAAACAAATTTAGTAAATTGAATAAACTGAAAATTCTTTTAACCTCATCAGCTGTAAAACAATCATTACGTTCCTATACGCCAGTTCAAAAATAAATAAAATCTATTCTACTTTAAAACCTCTGATCCTTATTTTCCATCTCCAAGTTAGGAGTAGGGTAATGAAAGGAACTTGACACACCTAGAATATGCAAATGACGCTATTTTAATCAGCAAAACACCACAAGATTAAGAAGATGCACCACATGTCAGCAAGGACTCAAAATGAATCTAACAAATGACAGCGTAAGCAAACACAGCGAAACAACACAAGGAGAATGGATTGTAATTCAGTTCAGGAATAAAAAGAAATGAAAGTAAACAATGGACAAGCAAAATAAGATATGGAAATCAAATTGAGTTAAATTATGCGTTGGTGTAAAACGATCTCTGTTACTATAAGTGAAAAGTTAAGTATATCTTAGTTTAACCAGACCACTGAGCTGATTAACAGCTCTCCTAGAACTGGCGAAGGATTAGCTTTACTTTACGTGGCTAAAGACAATTGGATTTACTAGCAACGGGACCTACAACTTATTGTGGAATCCGAACCACATTATGGCGAAATGAATTTCTATCACCAGAAATAAATTCCTCTTATTCTTCACTGGCCGGTCGGAGATTCGAACTCGCGGCCAACAAGTGGTAGCTGAGAACAGAACCGCTCGCCCAACGAGGAACTTCTGTTACTATAAAAACATGAATTATGGTATGACTATGAAACTTTGCGATGAAAGCTCTAAGAATATTAGGCGACAGACGGTAGTAGAGTGTTAGAAATGATACCATTATAGAAGTTATAGAATTCCATACCTAGATGAGATAATGACGGAAGGGAAGACGATGCAAATGGTTTGGACATGTCCTTCTCACAACCCATGGGAATAGAATAGAATATATAATTTAGGCCAAAGGCCAAGCGCTGGGACCTACCAGGTCATTCAGCGCTGAAACGAAAATTGACAGTAAAAAGGTTTGAAAGGTTTAACAGGAGGAAAACCGCGCAGTTGCCTATGGATCAATTGTTAGGAGAGGGTGGGAAGTAAGATGGAAGAAAGATAATATGAACGGAGGTACAGTGAAAGGAATAAAAGGTTTTGCGGCTATGGGCCGAAGGGACGCTGCAAAGAACCTTAAGCAATGCCTACAGTGCACCGAATGAGGTGCACTGACGGCACTAACCACCCACCCCACCTCCGAGGGCTAACTATGCATTCACTATTTGCATCCAAACTGGGGTTGATGCTACAAAAAATAAAATATCTACTGTATATACAAACTATACATACAGACGGCCTTTTTGTAAAGCACCTACTAGTCCCTCACTATCAAATCTGCTCTGGAAATGCGTTCTATCTCATTTCAGGATCCAAAGCAAGTTATGAACTAACATATTGCCGTCAATAACCATGACCTTTTGTTCTTCAATAACATCACCCATCGAACGCGCATAACAAATCTACAGCTAGTTCATTTATTTAAATCGTGATTTACATTCCGATAATTGTAAACAGATTGGTGTCAATAAACCTAGAAATAATATAATAGATATAATAATATATAGAGATGAAGGGAAAGGGCATGAATACTGATTACAGAATATTCTTACCCTCTTTTCGTGAATAAAACTGTGCAATATCGTTTTCCGAGACTTACCCGCATGTTTAAGATTATTATATACATACCGTTTACTTTGCAATGACTTTGCAATTACGTAAACATGTGCCTTATTTCCTCCTTAGCTTGGAAATGAGGGGTAGAGCTCGATAAATATCGTCGCAACGAAGAGGAATTGTGCAATTGCAAGGGTACCTCTTGGTAATAACATTTCTGCGTTGTCATTTTAATTATTTTTTTATGATTCATTGACTGATTGATTTATGAAAGTTTGGTCTGATGACCTGGCAATGGAACCGATTGGTTATTCAGTACCGTGAGTTGCAATGAGAAGCAACAGTTTGAGAGGCTGGACAGCAAAACCGAAGAAGGAATGGCTAAAAAGTGGACGCAGCTAGAGACCGAATAGACGCTGCAAACACCATTTAGTAATAGTATTGCCTACAGTGCACCACGTGAGGTGTACAGACGGCACTACCTTCTCCCCCCCAAACACGAGCTTGTTTGTTTGTTTGTTTTTCTTCCTTTCTGCTGCACAACGTATGTTTCCTTTCTCTTTTCTAAATAGTGCTTTCTAAGGACTCTGTTATCTGATCCACATCTTTTCCTTTCCATCCATTAATATTTTCAGTTTTCTTCTCCGTATTCTTTTCCAAGCAATTTTGTAATCCATGCCTCTTCCACCTTCAATAGCTCCCAGACTCGAAAAACTGCCACTTCTCCCTCAGTCACCTTTGGCCTGAGACCAAATTCGAATGAGGAATCCAAAAATGAATCCAGTTCAGTGTCTCGTAAATACATTTCATAACCATCTCCAACACCGCCCTTGCGTCCTCAGTAACGATAATGTTAAATAGTCTCCCGCCCCAATCATGCGTCATAATTTTAGTTTATGAAGGCCAACGTTTCTGCCAAATCCGCTTTGACAATATTACGCATTTCATCCTGATTTTAAAAATTCTGAATCTTGTCCCAATCGCATTAGGTGTATATTGACCTTTACCTATCTGTTTTTGAGATGACCTGATGGGGGGCGGGGTAGGGAGGGGGAAGTTGCCCAGAAGACTGATCAAGCCAGCATTACACTGGCACGGGCTCTTGCTCCTAAATCAGCCCTAAGGTGATCGTAGTTTTCCCATTTACAGGTACTTTCTTCGCCCACTCCCTAGGTGGTCACGTGACCCAACCAGGGCCACTATTCCGAAAAGTCATAATTTGAAAATCAGCAACTGGAGCATTTGCTCGTTTACTAACTGTTGTGGAACTCTCTCTCAACCTCTGTTTTCCCTCAGTTCCAAAACTTCCTATTCTTTTAAGGTGAGGTTCCTTAGTACTTGCTCTCCAGATCTTACGTTCATTATTATGTGTGTGTTATTATTATTAAAGAACAAACCTTCATAGCAATAACAATACCGTACTCTGCACTGACCTAGACAAGGCTACCGAGCTGCCACCCCCACCGGCCTTCCCATAAAAACAAAACCTCCACAATATAAGGGGGAGCACCGTGCGCATGCGCAATCCATGACATCAAATGGCAGGAACATAACAGAGCGCACGATAGCGACTGAATCCCAAGAGAGACAAAATGGCAGAGGGTGGAGATTTGACATAAAATATATACGCCACAGTTTTTGCCAACTTTTTTTTTTTTGCTTGTTTCATATTGCTTAGGAATTACGGACAATTCCCGAAGGAATTGGGAATGATACAGCGATGGTATTTTCCCCTTGAATGGGAGAGTAGTGGTTTCTCTCTACTGTATGGGAGATGTTATTTACATTAACATGGATACATTGGTTACGAATACGAGTATACATACACATATACATACTTAATATATAGATATATATATATATTATATACATATACATAAATATAATATATATATACACACATATCATAACTATATATATATATATATATATATATATATATATATATATATATATATATATATATATATATATATATATATATATATTTTTAAGGCTACTTGGCTGGAGCCACCACTTTTAGGTTAATTAGTAGTTCATCATAATTAACTGCCCTGATTAACAGAGGAACAATGAACACTAAGTAAGTCAACTGGTTATTTTACAGACAAACACACACACACACATATAAATATATATGTGCGTGTATGCATGCGTACATACACGAAAAAGTCACGATACTAAAATGGAAGTATTTGTCCGTCATTTCACCGACAGCTACATAAAAAGAATAAGCAAGGGATGTTAAAAACAGCCGCTATTTTGGGAGAAAACTCAGATACGGATGGAGAGACAAACGTGAATACACGTTATACATGACACCAATGAAGAATACAAAGAATATTTTCAGGGTCTTTCAATCTTCCTATTTTAAAAACCTCTAAATGGTGTCATCACATCTTTCTCCTCCTACCACAAGAGTCGAGGAAAATATAATAATTGCAATGTAACACCAAATAAAGCCTGAGAGAGAGAGAGAGAGAGAGAGAGAGAGAGAGAGAGAGAGACAGACAGAGAGAGAGAGTAAACTAAATTTCATTTGAAATTTGGCTTAAGATACCATACATGGCCTTGCATTCATTTTGAATTATTGTTCTCCATTCTCAAACATAAAATTTGATAAGAGATTCATTGTAATAAAATTAACAAAAAGTAATTCACTCTTCCTTATTCCTCAGCCATATTTAGGCAACAAACATTAATATTAAAGACGAACGTGCCCCGCCTAATATGCAATAACTATAAAGATACCACAACACGTAATAACTGTGGAAGAACACAGCATCCTACTCGAAGGTAATAACGCTTCATTTGCCCCGCAATATAGCTGGCTGTGTAAACACGATGGAAGCCCAACCTCTAAGGAATGGGCAGGAGGACACTAGAAGGCATATAGCAACTCCTAAAAAGAATAGGAGGCATTAAAACTCATTCATAGAGACAAATGTCCCTCTGAAACTTGTATGAGTAGGTGTCTCTTTGTATCAGCTGTTTTCATGTCATTTCTGGTAATGAGGTACCTGTTGGTACCACTTGCTGGAGTAAGAGAACGCAAGGTCAGTGTTCTATGTGACTTTCTACGATCAGACAAAAAATGAAAACATCAAACGGCAGTCCACCGTAGGAAAGTAGTGCAGTCAGTGCGCCTCATGCGGTGCACTGTAGGCATTACTTAAGGGTCTTTGCTGCGTCCCTTCGGACCCTAGCTGAAACCCCTTTCATTCCCTTTATTGTACCTCCGTTCATATTCTCTTTCTTCCATCTTAAACCCTCTCCTAACAATTGATTCATAGTGCAACTGCGAGGTTTTCCTCCTGTTACACCTTTCAAACTTTTTTACTGTCTGTTCCCGTTTCAGCGTTGAATGACCTCACAGGACCCGGCGCTTGGCCTCAGTCCTAAATTCTATATTCTATTCTATTCAAAAGCAGTGGTCTCTGTAGTACTACAGAGACCAAAAATCCATAATCTAACATTCTGTTAAAATGTGTAGCATCAAATATAGCAGGATGTTTTTCAGCTGTGAAATGATAATCTTGAAAAAGAACCAAGATTTGATCATCTCATGCCTGCTGAAGATATCCCACTTCCCACGCGAAAGCCTTTCTCTCAAAATACAAACATCCTCTGAATATATGGGGGCATATACCCACCAAACTAGACCACCAATTATGCACCAATAAATTAGGCACAGGAGCGCTACAGATAAGCCTGGGAAGGAAAATATAGTAATACTGACTCAGAAGAAACCGAAGGCCACTCAGTTGAGAACTTATGGTCAAGCTACCCAAAGCCCCTCGCCGTAAAGGAAAACTTGATATGAAGTTTGACCTGAAGTTTGACTTTGATCTTTGACCTCTCAGTTGCAGAGGGACTATGTCTGCAAAGTTCCAATGAAAACATAACACGAATAACCCCTCGCCATAAAGTACAACTTAATATGAAGTTTGACCTTGATCTTTGACCTCTCAGTTGCAGACTGGGTATATATCTGCAGCTCCACCTTTTAACAGAAACAAGGATATCTATACAGATGAGAATAACTCAAACCCTATCCATCGAGGAAAGCTTAAAAGGAAGTTTGACCTTGATCTTTGACCTCTAAGTTGTAGTAGGAGTATATCTGCAGTTCCACTGAACTCTTTCTCAAGATATCCTTTAACAGACCCTGCTATACAAGATCAAATACAAAACTTGATATGAAGTTTGACCTTGATCTTTGACCTTTAAGTTGTAGAAGTATATCTGCAAAGTTCCATGGATCTATTTCTCAATATATCCTACTAAAAGACACACTAACGCAAGCTACGGGGGTGAAAAAAAAACCCTCCACTCACCTATCCTGATAGAGATAACAAAAACAATACCACCAACAGCGAGAAAAATCTACCTAACATTACCCCTGAGGCTGAGGGCATTCCCTTAACTATAACGTTCCGTACAGCCTCTCCCGGAAAGGCGCCGGTGACGCTGCTGTAATCTGGCGATCATGAATAAAACAGAACTCGAGGAAAAGGATCTCCAGAGGTCGTGTACCTTATGCATCAGCCATCCTTCTTACTTTACCGTCCGTGCGTTACACGACTCGTCCTTTTTTTTTTTTTATTATTTCACTTTCATTGACACAGTTTGGAAGTGTTTCAGTGTTCCGGCGCGAGACTATATAAAATAAAATAAAAATTTTGCCAGTGGTCCTGATCTTAATGAATTTTTTTATTGTTAACGATAAAAAGTGAGTTTGTGGTGGCAACATGGTTTATGTTAAAATGGAGACATGCATGAATGTTCAACGAAAGTTGTATAAAAATAAACCCTGGTATGATATAAATATATATATATATATATATATATATATATATGTGTGTGTGTGTGTGTGTGTGTGTGTATTGTGTGTGTGTGTGTTGTGTATGTGTGTATACGTATATATGAAAATGTCTTAGTTACAAAGACGAAATCAGTCAGAATTTGCACCCAGTGTTTCATTTTCCTGTGATATAGCTGCATATATACATCACGTGTTTGTGCGATTATAATCACAAACAGTACACACACACACACACACACATATATATATATATATATATATATATATATATATATATATATATATATATATATATATATATATATATATATATATACGATATACATACATATATATACGTAAGTATGTGTGTGTGTGTGTGTGTGAAAGCAGAACTCGCCTCCGTTTGCCCAAACACTGATAACTTGTAAGACATGACTTATAGTCTGCTTCCTGAAATCCATCAGTCATCCAAAAAAACCAGCATGAATGCAAAACATGACTGAAGCTCGAATCTAGTAGCCTTTAATATGCACCACGTAATACAGAGAGAGAGAGAGAGAGAGAGAGAGAGAGAGAGATATATCCCGCACTGATACAGCAAATCAAATGCATTTTTGTTTTTGAGGATTTTCGCAAAAAAAAAAAAAAAACCATCAGGAGTCATCATCTTCCACGGGGCAACAAAACAAAATATTCCTTCTTCCTTCTGAATATTTGCAGACTTCTCCTCATCGGACGAAATTCCCCAGAGAGAGAGAGAGAGAGAGAGAGAGAGATCCCCAAAAACGGGATAACCATCCACGGAATCTTGGCTCAAAATTAATTAGAAAAGTTTCCGGTGGAAGAGGAAAAGAAAACTGGCCCCTACCCACCCCCTCCCCCGCCCACCCCCCTCCATATCCTCAGCCCCTTAACATACCATCAGAGATCTGGATTATGACGGGGCTTTTAATCGTGGCATAGATTGATTCTCGCTTAGAAGAAGAAGAAGAAGAAGAAGATGAAGAAGAAGAAGAAGAAGAAGAAGAAGAAGGAGAAGAAGAAGAAGAAGGAGGAGGAGGAGGAGGAGGAGGAGGAGGAGGGAGGAATATTGCAAAGTGATATTTGTTTTGGCGGATGAAATTGATTCGAGCTGAAATTTGTGGAGCGAATAACTTTCGGCTCGCCGCTTCCTGAGGGGAAAAGAGGGGAGAGCTGGCTGGCCCGAGCATTCCTTTCTCATATTGAAGGCAGGGGAGAGAGAGAGAGAGAGAGAGAGAGAGAGAGAGAGAGAGAGAGAGAGAGAGAGAGAGAGAGAGAGAGCATCAGGGCCATGAAGCGACGGAAGCAGGTCAGATTGTTATTGAGGACCCTAACACCGGCCTGCAACTTTGCCAGTAACTTCAAGTTGGTCATGCATCGGATGGCGGCAGCGTCCACGAGTGCCTTGGTCCAGGGAGTCAGCTGACAGCGTCCACTGATGTGCTAACTAGCGCCAGCCTGTAGCGTCCAGGTATGCGCTAACTAACGCCAGCTTGTAGCGTCCAGGTATGTGCTAACTAGTGTCAGCCTGGCAGCATCCACCGACGCGCTAACTACTGCAGCTGGCAGCGGACCCCCTCTTTGTGCGCTAACTAGTGCCAGCTAGTAGTCTTCCCCCCCTAACTACTGGCAGCTGGCAGCGCCGCGTCCCCAAAGCTATGTGCTAACTGGTGCCAGTTAGTAGTCCCCCTCGGGGATTCCACTAATTCGTGCCATCCGATAGCGCCCCATGGGGCGGGGGGCTAACTCGTGTCAGCATGTAGTGGCCAGGATGTGCGCTAACTACTGTCAGCTTATAGCATCCACCAATGCGCTAACTATTGTCAGCTCTGTAGAGCCCAGGAATGCACTAATTAGTGTCATCTGATAGCATTCAGGGATGCATTAACGTCAGCTAATAGCGTCCAGGGATGTGCTAACTAGTGTCAGCTGACAGCCTCCAGGAGGATGCACTGACTAATGTCAGCTGGTAGCATTCTGTGGGGAACAGGGTGTTTGTTAAGCTAACTAGTAGCCCTTTGTTGGCCGAGTCGGTTGAGCTTCGGACCGTCATTCGATGGGCCGGAGTTCAATTCCCGCAGCCGGCTGATGAAGAGTTAGAGGAATTTATTTCTGGTGATAGAAATTCATTTCTCGCTATAATGTGGTTCGGATTCCACAATAAGCTGTAGGTCCCGTTGCTAAGTAACCAATGGTTCTTAGCCACGTAAAATAAGTCTAATCCTTCGGGCCAGCCCTAGGAGAGCTGTTAATCAGCTCAGTGGTCTGGTAAAACTAAGGTATACTTAACTTAACTTAAGCTAACTAGTGTCAGCTGGTAGCGTCCAAGAGAGTCTGTGCTAACTAGTGCCAGCTGGCAGCGTCCACGGGGCGTTATTTGCTAACTAGTTAGTTGACAGTATTCAGGCCGCGCTAACAAGTGTCAGCTTGTAGCATAGCGCCCAGGGAAATGCAGACTAGTATAAGCTAATAGCATTGAGGGATGCTATAACTAGCGTTAGCTGGTAGCGCCCAGGGATGTTCGGCTAGTGTTGGCTGGTAGCGCCGGGAAGGGGTCTAACTAGTGCCAGCTGGTAGCGTGGGGATGGGGGAGAGGCTAACTAGTGCCAGCTGGTAAGGGGGAGGGGGCGGTGCTCTAACTAGCAACAGCTGGTAACACCCTGAGGAGACGCTAATAGTTTCAACAAGTAGTGTTTCAGGGCTGGAACATCGGAATTCCCTCCTGCCTATGTTTTCCAGTCTGGTCAAGACAATTCATTACACTACATCTCTCATACGCTCAGGCATACATTTTCTTAAATGAATCAGTTCTTTATTAAAATGTTCCCCCTTTTTCTCTCTCCTTTTTCACGTCGTCTGCCTCAATTTGCAAGACAAACTTCCCTTTCCACCGTCCATTCTGTTTCACTTATATTCTTCCAAATAACTTTTCTTTCCTTGTGCTGTTCTTAGTTCTTGGATAAATTTTCTTCCAGCACATTCCCTGGGATATTAATAAGTGTCAAGGCAATGTTGTATTTTCCTACTAATTTTCTTGATATATGAAATTACTTAGCAGCGGATTCCCGGAGCACATGCAACTGAAGGGAGGAAAAAAAAAAGTAAGTATACCTTAGTTTAACCAGACCACTGAGCTGATTAACAGCTCTCCTAGGGCTGGCCCGAAGGATTAGATTTATTTTACGTGGCCAAGAACCAACTGGTTACCTACCTAGCAACGGGACCTACAGCTTATTGTGGAATCCGAACCAATTTATAACGAGAAATGAATTTCTGTCACCAGAAATAATTTCCTCTAATTCTTCACTGGCC
>NC_089770.1:9998500-10013500 GCF_040412425.1 Macrobrachium rosenbergii | reverse complement strand
GTTTGTCTCCGGATTTACGCTGATATGCTGCTCACCGGTTCTAACTCAGGTCACACACACACACAGAGAGAGAGAGAGAGAGAGAGAGAGAGAGAGAGAGAGAGAGAGAGAGAGAGAGAGAGAGAGAGAGGAGAGAGAGTAAAGCTATCAAGAGAGAGAGAGAGAGAGAGAGAGTCTGTAAAACTATCAAGAGAGAGAGAGAGAGAGAGAGAGAGAGAGAGAGAGAGAGAGAGAGAGAGAAAAGAGAGAGAGAGAGAGAGAGGAGTAGGTCTGTAAAGCTACGAAAAGAGAGAGAGGTCTATAAAACTACAGAGAGAGAGAGAGAGAGAGAGAGAGAGAGAGAGAGAGAGAGAGAGAGAGAGAGAGAGAGAGAGAGAGCAAATGAAAAGAGAGCCAGCTATCTGCGTAATTAAAGCTGCATTTTGCGATGATCAACTGAGTTGCACGTCCATGGTTTCGGAGATACATTTTCGGGGACGCAATGGCCTGGGGCTGTAATTGCACCGTTATGGTTTCCCACTCTGCGGATCGAGTCTGGCGGTTGGAGGACGTCCGTCGCATTACTGCGAAATGCGTCGGGCCTTCTCTCCCGTTTTAATTAAGCAGTCGACCAAAAAAGAAGTTTCTCTTCCGGCTATCCTCTTAATAGTACACGGCCCAGTGATAACTTCTTTCCCTTTACTGCCAAACTTCGGAAATCTCTTCTTGGAATGGAATGGAATACAGAATTTAGGCCAAAGGTCAAGCGCTGGGAACTATAGAGGTCATTCAGCGCTGAAAGGGAAATTTTGAGTAGAAAGGTTTGAAAGGTGTAACAGGAGGAAAACCTCGCAGTTGCACTATGAAATCATTGTTCGTAGAAGGTGGATAACAAAATCGAAAAGAAATTATGAAAGGAGTTACAGTAAAAGGAATGAAAGGGGTTGCAGCTAGGGGCCGAAGGGACGATGCAAATAACCTCAAATAATGCCTACCGTGAACCGCGTGAGGCGCACTGACAGCACTAACCCCCCGACGGGGAATCTCTTCTTGGTTCTTACAATATCTTTAGTTTTTTCCCTTCTTCTTTTCTAGTGTCCCTTTCATGCCTTCTTCGATTCTGGGCTAGGAAAGGGTATTAGATTCTCCAACCCAATGGCTTTCGCTCTTCAAACAAATTAAGAGCATTTATGCAATAAATTATCATAAGGTGTTCATCTTATGAGCATGATAGGGCTAAGCACTTCGTCTCCGGAGCATTTATGAGATAAAGACAGTGATCTCAAGGTCTTCATCTCAAGAGCGTTTATTAGCACAAATGCTCTTCAGTGCTCCATCCCTAGAGCATTATCCAGGAATAAAGGGCTTGATCCCAGGTGCTCCATCTGGGAGCATTATCAAGGAACAGAGCACTTGATCCAAACTGCTCCATCTCCTGAGCATTATCAAGGAATAACGCACTTGATCCCAAGCGCTCCATCTGGGAGCATTATCAAGGAATAAAGCACTTGATCCAAAGTGCTCCATCTGGGGGCATTATCACGGAATAAAGCACTTGATCCCAAATGCTCCATCTCCGGAGCATTATCACGGAATAAAGCACTTGATCCCAAATGCTCCATCTCCGAAGCATTATCACGGAATAAAGCACTTGATCCCAAGCGCTCCATCTCCGGAGCATTATCACGGAATAAAGCACTTGATCCCAAATGCTCCATCTCCGGAGCATTATCACGGAATAAAGCACTTGATCCCAAATGCTCCATCTCCGGAGCATTATCACAGAATAAAACATCGCTCCATCTCCGGAATTATCACGGAATAAACACTTGATCCCAAATGCTCCATCTACGGAACATTTAAAAAAAATTAATATCTTTGAATTTCTGAATTCCGGAAGGCGAACAAATAAAAATCAAAGGTCACGAAGATACGGCGCTGAAGGCAAAAAGGTCAAAGTTCATTTTCTGAATAATCCAAGGGCAAACCACTCCACGTTTACAGATGCTACGTTTTTATAAGTTCAAAGGTCAAGGTCACGAAGGTGGCAGTGTTTGATTCGGTAATGGACAGAGATGATGATCTCTGATTCAGTCATTCAATGCAGATTATTTTCAATTCGAGCATTCAATAGAGACGATCATTGATTCATTCATTCAATAAAATTTATCTCTAATTCTGTCATTCGACGAGGACGATCTTTGATTCAGTCATTCAATATAAAGACTATATTTGATTCTGTCATTCAATAAAGGTTATTTTCAATTCAGTCACTCAGCAAAAACGATCTTTGATGCAGTCACTCAGCAAAAACGATCTTTGATGCAGTCATTCAGTAAAGACGATCTTTGAGTCAATCATTCAATAAAGACGATCTTTGATTCAGTCATTCGACAAAGACGATCTTTGATTTAGCCATTCAGTATACACGATCTTTGATTCATTCATTCAATAAAAATTATCTCTAATTCAATCATTCAACAAAGACGATCTTTGATTCAGTCATTCAATAAAAATTATTTCTGAGCTACACTTGAGTAAATGTCTTCAAAAACGATCCACCAATCAGAAATACCAAAGAAATTTTTTTATTTAAAATGAAAACAATAAGCTCAATTTGACGTGTGATCTCGAGTTGTCATAAATTACGATGTAATTAACGCAGAAGCTTCAAGATTAGTTAACTAAATTACACCTTCATTTTAAAATGACCATCAAATGAGACTGTTATTAATTAGCAAAGAAACGGAGAAATACGGATAGCTAATTTGATTAATATTAAATATTCAAGAGAGCGCGTCATTAATTTCATTAGGAATGGAGAATACTGATAGCAAGGCAAAATTAATCCTAATTCAGTCCTTGTTATTAGCATATCCGTAATCATAGATCAACATGTGAGTCAAATTTTAAGCTTCTGAAATGCCTTGACTCGCGTCTACCGGGACAACGCAACCCTCGCCCCCCATCCCCGGCCATACCATACACACACACACACACACACACACACACAAATAAAAATAGAAAAGCATTTTACGAAAGATACGAATCCTCAAAGGGGTCAGCAGTTCCAAAATTCATAAGACGAAGATATCAAAAATATAAAGGTATTTAACAAATGTGAAATTATACTTCATAAGGTATGAATATTTATGCAATATTCTCTGTAAAGACTTTTTTTAAAAATGTATGAAAAAAAAACTTATCTAGTGTATATGGCTTATAGCTGGAATAAAGGATTCAATTCAGCTCAATTCAATTCAAAATTAATACGATCATCTCCAGTTAAAATAATTTTACTCGAATTAAAACCTTTACAACATGCAAGAATTAAATCTTTAAAGAGGCCAAACTTTTACAAGAAAAAAACCCTTTACAAAAGACGTAAGCGTGAATAAGACAATCACTTGAAAATATGAGTCCTACAAAAGATGTAAGGTTTGAGGGGGCATAACTTAATAGAACAACTGCCAAAGACGTAAGCCTAAACAAGGCAATTAATTAAGTAGCTAAGTTCTACAAAAGATGTAAAGTTTGAAAGGACCAAACTTGAAAAAAAAATACTGCAAAAGAAGCAAGGAAAAAAAAATCACTTAAAAACCTGAGTCCCAGAAAAAGGTATAAAGTTTTAAGGGGCCAAATTTGAAAAACTGCAAAAGACGTATGATTAAAAATGAAAATAACTTACAAATCTGAGTCCCACAAAAGATATGAAGTTTTAAGGGGCCAAACTTTAAAAATAAAACTGTCAAAGACATAAGAATAAAAAAGAAAATCACCTGAGTCCCACAAAAGATATAAATCTTTAAAGGAAAAAAAACGCGAAAGGAGTAAGCCTAAATTAGACAAGCATTAAAAATCCTGGGTCCTACAAAAGATATAAAGTATTAAGGGTCAAACTTAAAAAAAAAACTGCAAAAGACACAAGAATAAAAAAGAAAATCACTTTAAAAAACTAAGTCACACAAAATATATAAAGCTTTAGGGGACAAAACGTAAATAATAAAAAAAAAATTTCGAAAGGCATAAGCCTAAACAAGACAATAACTTAAAAAAAAACTAAGTCCTACAAAAGATATCAAGCTTGGATGAGAGTCAAACTTTATATAATAAAAAATGCATAAGACTAACGAAGACAATATCTTACAAAACCGAGTCCTGTTGAACCCTACGAAAGACACTAAAGATCAAATTCGAGTGACATCCTTAAGCAGAAACAAGTCCCATGTAGCACTGTATAGATACAAAGACCCCGTCCTCCTCAATATTCATAAAAAGTACAACGAATTCATTAATAGTTTCTCCAGGATGGTCTTCCGTCTGAGCGACACGACGCGAACAAAAAGAAAGGTACAAAACAAAAGGTGGGGAAGAAGAAGAAGCAGCAGCAGATGGTGATAATGAACAAGAAGAAGAAGAAGAAGAGGAGGAAGAAGGAAAAATGAGAAGAAGAATAAGAAGGAAAGGGGGACTCTTCCTGTCGTTGGGGACAGTCTATTTTTGGCCTCATGCTTCATTAAAGTTAAGTTGATTTCAGCTGACTTTTTTTTTTTCCTTCTCTCATCTCCTGACGAAGGAGACAGACTCTCTCTCTCTCTCTCTCTCTCTCTCTCTCTCTCTCTCCTCTCTCTCTCTCTCTCTCTCTCTCTCTCTCTCTCTCTCTCTCTGTATGCAGTTGATACACTTTTCAATTCGCATAAATATTTGTTAATAAAGATCATTCTCTCTCTCTCTCTCTCTCTCTCTCTCTCTCTCTCTCTCTCTCTCTCTCTCTCTCTCTCTCTCTCTCCTTGCATGCAAATAGCACATACATTTCAATTTACACACATATGATAATTATCAAAATCAATATTTCTCTTTTTTCCTCTCTCTCTCTCTCTCTCTCTCTCTCTCTCTCTCTCTCTCTCTCTCTCTCTCTCTCTCTCTCTTCGGGTATAAATACATGCGAACTTACCAACATACATACATACATACATATACATGTTCAATTAATAGGCAAATAGATAAACAGACTGACAGAGAGAATTACTGAGAAGATGTTTAGCTAACAAGTTAACAAAAAACACACGCTAGAATCATCATGAACCTAAATACCACATTCACATCTTTTAAATATATCGAAACTAGTGACCTCCTTTATATGAACCGATCATACAACTGACTAAGAAACAAAATTTAAATTCAGAGTAAAAATGAACATCCTTCGTTCGAGAAATTAAAACTTCGGAACTAAGAGACAACATTTAAATCGAGAGTAAATGAACTTCCTTCGTTCGAGAAATTAAAAATTCGGACGAAAAAAAACGAAAAATTGTGGTTATTTTCAATAGAAGAATTTTTAATTCTTCTTACAAGACAACATTCATTATTCCTGTAGTTGAGTTCCACCTCACATGCGGATACTGAAAATATTAAGTTAAAGTTAAAGTCCTCCTGGGCCTTCGTAGGCTCATAGGGCAGGCCCTGATCTCCTGTTTCTTAGGCCGACGGCCAGTAGGGGGACAGGCCCAATGCCTATGACACGTGGCCAGTGTGTCGCTAGGCCCACTGTTTAACTGCCCA
This sequence comes from Macrobrachium rosenbergii, assembly GCF_040412425.1. Lineage (NCBI taxonomy): Eukaryota > Metazoa > Arthropoda > Malacostraca > Decapoda > Palaemonidae > Macrobrachium > Macrobrachium rosenbergii. The sequence continues at coordinate 10,007,959 of NC_089770.1, read as the reverse complement.
GCCTGAGGGATTCTCCTACTGAACCTCTCGGGTTTTTTCGGACCGTTAGGTTGACGGGCTTCCAGATTTTTGCAGTGGCGCAATCCGAGCCTTCACTTTTATATAATTCAATCTTTTCCATTGAAGGGGGTGAGGCACACACCTGAATGGAACCTGGGAGCCAGGGGAGGAAGAGGGGAAGGACCACACCAACTTCCTGGTGATGAAGGCAGTCTGGTTCGCCTTCCAACACTACCCTACATCAACTAGCAGGGAGGGACAATATTGCCCAGGTTGTGCAAACTGGTGGTGAAGTTGCATGGCTGGTCGGAGGTAATGGGGGTCGACGTGACGGCCAGGTACGTCCCTGGGAAGAGGAACATAGTGGGATGGCCGGCCGGAAATTTGTTGATACATCTAGATATGATTTTGACTAAATCGTCGTTTTAACCTGCTCAGAATGATTTCAGTCTGGACCTGAAATTTCAGTTGGTGCAGAAAATGTCAGACAAATTTCATCAATTAACTTTCAAAAAGTCTGTAATTTACTTGTGATTTGCGAGTCAAATGCATATTACTTGGAGAGAGAGAGAGAGAGAGAGAGAGAGAGAGAGAGAGAGAGAGAGAGAGAGAGAGATTACCTTACAAATTCCCTCAAAACAAGATAGATAATTTACTTGTAATTTGTGAGTCAAATGTATATTACTTGGAGAGAGAGAGAGAGAGAGAGAGAGAGAGAGAGAGAGAGAGATATTACCTTACAAATTCCCTCAAAACAAACATTTCCATACGCGATCATGACAATTATCCAACGGTCAATTACTTTTATATTTTATAGACAGAGAGAGAGAGAGAGAGAGAGAGAGAGAGAGAGAGAGAGAGAGAGAGAGAAAATCTGCAACCTAAAAATGTTGTTTTCCCCAAAAATGACTGCAGGCAGAACAAAAACACAACAACCAAACAACACACAACCACCCCCTTCCACCCTCCCACACCCCACCGAAAAAAAAAACCATCCCAAAATATATATTCCAAACCCCCACCACCGGGGCTCCCCCCACCATTGTTGCAATCCATTAAACCTCATAAACCCTTTTAGGCAAATGACACAAGTACTGATAACACCCCTTTTTTATTTATTTTTTTTTTACCCCTATAACCGAGTACACTCTATTACACGAACAAGATCAGCACTGTAACGCATGTAGCCCTTTACGCGTTCACCTCTGTCCGCTGAATACGAATGAGCGCAAATGGACGTCCGTGAACGCCCAGTGAACGCTAATCAACGCAAATGAAAGCAAAATGAACGCGCCATGAGCGCAAAATGAACGCCATGAACGCAAATGAACGCCAATGAAGGCAAATGAACGCCCATGAGCGCAAATGAACGCGCCATGAATGCCAATGAAAGCAAATGAATCCCCATGAACGTACCTTGAACGCAAATGAACGCCAATGGAAGCAAATGAACGCCAACGAACGCCCAATGACCGCAAATGCACGCGTAACAACTTTCATGGGAAAGAGAGAGAGAGAGAGAGAGAGAGAGAGAGAGAGAGAGAGAGGGGGGGAGGGAGGGAGTTACAAACGGAAGCATTTACAAACAAATTGAGTCGGTGCATTAGCCAAACAATAGTCACGGTAATAATAGATTATTGCCCCGTGCGATGTGCCTGGTTTGCCTCCGTGACAGACAGACAGCCAGACAGACAGAGACAGAGAGACTGACAGACAGAGACAGAGAGACTGCCAGACAGGGAGACTGACAGACAGACAGACAGACAGACTGACAGACTGACCTACGGACAGACAGACAGAGAGACACAAAGACAGACAGACAGAGACTGACAGACAGACAGACTGACAGACTGACAGACGGACAGTCAGACAGACAGACAGAGACTGACAGACAGACAGACTGACAGACTGACAGACAGAGACTGACAGACAGACAGACAGACAGAGAGACACAAAGACAGACAGACAGACAGACTGACAGACGGACAGACAGACAGAGAGACACAAAGACAGACAGACAGAGACTGACAGACAGACAGACTGACAGACAGAGACAGAGAGACTGACAGACAGACAGACAGACAGACAGACAGACAGACAGAGACTGACGTACTGACAGACGTACAGACTGACAGACGGACAGACAGACAGACTGACAGACGGACAGACAGACAGAGACAGAGAGACTGACAGACAGAGACAGAGAGACTGACAGACAGACAGACAGACAGAGACTGACAGACTGACAGACAGACAGACTGACAGAGAGACACAAAGACAGACAGACAGACAGACATACAGACAGACAGACAGACAGAGAAACAGACAGCCGTACAGACAAGACAGACATCTGTGTTTTAGGTCACCCAGATACGGCTCTAACAATTATTATCACTATCACGCTATTATTGTCATGTATCCATATTCTTTGGCAATATTTATTTCTCTTATTTACTTTCATTGTACTTGTACAGCTTGACGATAATGATATAACAACCACTGAAGCACCAGTCATGGTAATAATAATGTTGATGATGTTAATAATAATGATGATGATAGAGTGATATTTTAAAAGCACCAAAGCAATTATGATATCTTTACGTTATTGTCAGTCTTTCTGGGAGAGAGCAATAAAAATCAATCAAGTATAAATAACAAATTAAGAACAATTAATTTGACAGATAGATTACCCCTCACTGCATGTACTACAATTCAAGCCGATGTATTACTGACACAAAATTTTATTGAAATCAATTCAGTGGTTTTTGGTAGACCAGACATTTTTTTTTTTTCACGGGGAGGTCTGTCATACAGCGTTTCTCAATTTAGGTTCTTTCTTCGAAATTGGCTACGATATTTAAAATCGCTGAGTATGGAGTTTTAATAGTGCAAATGTACATCAGTAATAGGAAGAATTAGAAAGTAAATGTAGTGATTAAAGTAGATCTGAAGAAGATGATGATATGATGAAAGTAGATATGAATAAGAAGGAGAAGAAGATGATGATGATGATGATCAAAACTGATCTGAATAAGGAGAAGAAGAAGAAGAAGAAGAAGAAGAAGAAGAAGAAGAAGAAGAAGAAGAAGGTGATGATGATGAAAGTAGATCTGAAGAAGAAGAACAAGAACAAGAAGAAGAACAAGAACAAGAAGATGATGAAAGTAGATCTGAAGAAGAAGAAGAAGAAGAAGAAGAAGAAGAAGATGAAGAGAAGAAGAAGAAGAAGAAGTTGAAAGTAAATCTGAAGAAGAAGAAGAAAAAGATGATGATGATGAAAGTAAATCTGAAGAAGAAGAAGATGATGATGGAAGTAGATCCGAATAAGAAGAAGATGATGATGAAAGTACATCTGAAGAAGAAGAAGAAGAAGAAGAAGAAGAAGAAGAAGAAGAAGAAGAAGAAGAAGAAGAAGAAGAAATAAGCCAGTGAAAAAGAAGAATTTGGCGAGATAAAAAAAAAAACAAATCTAGATTTTCCCAAAACGAATCATTTTGCGAAAGCTTCTTTGTATGAAAACGTTGGAGACAGAGTGAAATGATAAAACAAAAGAGAGAGAGAGCGAGAGAGAGAGAGAGAGAGAGAGAGAGAGAGAGAGAGAGACTCAACATTGTAGCCTCGTTTGACACCTCTCTTCGGAAAGCAAGGAAGACAGAAGGAAACGAAAACTGTAAATAAAAAAGAAGAAGAAGAATTTGTGTTGTAGGACCGACCCCTCCACCGTATGTGGCCTAAAGGAGACCGATGCAGAGCTATTCTGTAACCGTTTGATTTATTCATCCGTGTGCGCTATCTGCTTCTCTGCCCCTGCCAGAGAGAGAGAGAGAGAGAGAGAGAGAGAGAGAGAGAGAGAGAGAGAGAGAGAGAGAGAGAGAGAGAGAGAATTTTACCTAACAAATTCCCCCAAACCAGTCATTTCCACAAACGATTGTAACTAAAATGTACAGTATTGTGGGGAAGAGAGAGAGAGAGAGAGAGAGAGAGAGAGAGAGAGAGAGAGAGAGAGAGAGTTTACAGACAGACAGACAGACAGACAGACAGACAGAGAGTTTATGCATATCATTATGAGAGAGAGAGAGAGAGAGAGAAGATTTAACTTAACGAATTCCCACAAACCAGTCATTTCCACAAACGATTGAAACTACTATGCATGGCATTATGGGGGAAGAAAGAGAGAGAGAGAGAGAGAGAGAGAGAGAGAGAGAGAGAGAGAGAGAGAGAGAGAGAGAGATTTAAATCCCCCAATACAAACATTTCCAGAAGCGATCATAACAATTATCCAGATGTCAAGCGTCTTGGGAGAGAGAGAGAGAGAGAGAGAGAGAGAGAGAGAGAGAGAGAGAGAGAGAGAGAGAGAGAGAGAGAGGAAATCACTAAGCACTCGGAGAGAACAGCTTAGACCGCAACGGATCAGACAGGTCAGGTTGCAGGAGGTTTAGGATCCCTGTGGGATCCTTCTGTTTAGCAAAATGCTCAAAATCAAAACAAAGGTCATTGTTTACAAGACTTGTGTCTTATCCTGCTTGAGATGGATCCTTGAGACACACAGCCGTCACATTATTATTATTATTATTATTATTATTATTATTATTATTATTATTATTATTAATCAGAATATGAACGCTATTCATATGGAACACAGGGGGCACTGACTTGAAATTCAAACTTCCGAAGAATATGGTGTTCATTTAGAAGAAGTTACAGATGATGGGAAATGCAAAAATAAGAGATCAGTTATTAGAAAAAAGAAAATCTAATGAATTATTAGATCAACATATAAAAACATAAATAAATTATCAAAATACAAGGTGAATTGTTTTAGGGTATTAATGAAGTTGGAAAAGACTCCGTTGGACAGGCCCACCTTGAAAGAAAAAATGGCTAACAGTCATATTCAGACGAAAATAAAAATACTGTAAGAGGTTACACAAAAAGAAGACAGACCAGTGAGATATCTCTGTTTTATCCTTAGGTATACAAACCGTGGCTTGTCAAATAGGAATCATCCTACTGCGCACGCGCTTACACGCCCGCGCACCGACTGAGAAAACAAAAGATTAACGCTGGGAGGCCTGGGGCATCACGCCCACTCATTCCCGGCCTACTGACGCCATTGACGGTGCAAAATAAATGATTGGGAAGTAAGTTCTCAGAAAAGAAAGTTCTTAGAAACGAAAGTTCTCAAAAAAAGTCCTCCGAAAGAAAGTTCTCAGAACAGAATTTCTGGAGGCAGAGTGTCAGGAGGGCTCTGTGTTGTTGGTCAAGAAAGGTGAAAGAGATTGGAAGAGAAGCGTGACTTGTGCGCACACCATAAGTGGTTATGCATAATTACGCCATACGAGTAGCACCCGCATATATTAAATGCCCACGTAGGTAAGGTCATGTTAGGTCAAGTAAGATTAGATTTAAAAAAAAAGATTAGCTTAAGTAAAGCAGGATATATTAAAATTAGTCCAGATGATGTAAAGTAATTTGAGGATAGATAAGATTATGTAGGCAAGGTAAGGTAAGATTAACTTAGGTAACGTATGGAAGTGTAAGGTTTGGTTAGATTAGGTCAGGTTAAGTATGAATAGCTGGGTGAATTAAGGTACGCTGTCATTTCCCAACAATCTTCTGTAATCCCACGCCCCATCCCAAAATGTGGTATGATTTTCATTTTTTCTTTCTTTCCGTCCTTAAATCTTCAGCTGAAAGCCCTCAAGGACAGGGCCAACACACTATAAATCCAAGACGGTTCCAAATGGAAATCAGCCTGCAGTAAGAAACAAGTTATAAGAAAAGGTGAAAAATAAATTAGTACAGTTTGAAAGAACAGACACCTGAAATTAAGAAGACTTTAGTAGAGAGAGAGAGCAGGAATGAATTTGCGCCTCGCTTAAATATCTGGAAACCAGAAGATTCCACAACTGCACTAGGCAAGCTTTTCCACGTTTTAGCTGTTGTCACGATAAAAATCCCAGCAAACTGAGCAGTATTAAACCTGATGCCAGAAAACGACATACTGATTGCATCAGCAGAAAACTGCCTGGTGTTGAGAGCAAAACCAGCTAGGTCAGGTAAAGACGACTGCAGAGGATGTTTGTCTTTGCATTGTATTTTATGCAACAAATATAATGACCTCACTTCAGAGAATAATATTTGCAAGTTGAGAATAATATTTGCAAGTTAGTTCAAAATACCCTGACCAAAACAGTTTAAAGATAAGTCACAAATACAGGCAGTGGGATAATGAAATAACATGCAAATGTTATTCTGTGAGGTGAGTTCATTATGTTTGTTGCATAAAGTGTACTACAATGACAAAAATCCAGAGGATAATGAAATAACATGCAAATGTTATTCTGTGAGGTGAGTTCATTATGTTTGTTGCATAAAGTGTACTACAATGACAAAAAGCCAGAGGATAATTGTCATTGTAGTACACCTCATTATGTTTGTTGCATAATGAACCAATGACAAAAAGAATAATATTTTGTCATTGTAAACACTCTCAACAAAAATAAAAACCCACTTGAATAATAAGTTAAAAAACAAAAAAAAACACAGAGGATTTTTGTCATTGTAGTACACTTTATGCAACAAACATAATGAACTCACCTCACAGAATAACATTTGCATGTTATTCCAAAATACCCTGTTCAAAACAGTTGAAAGATAAGTCACAAATACAGCCAACGGGATAATGAAAGATTGCCCTTCTCATGAAATCCGCTCAGAGAGAAATCTTTAGGCCTCAAAAGGTTGTTTCAGGAAGTTTCCGTTTTTATCCGAAGTTTATAGATTTTTTTTTTTTTGTCACGACGAGTAATCAAGAAGAGTAACTGACAGATGGTTTCCGTTTTCTCCCCATTCATTTTCCGTGGCTCTCAGAGTAATTGCAAATAGGAAGCTCCGCCCCCCCGTTTGACTGTAATGGGCATACGGTTGAGCTTTGTATAAATTTATACACACACTCACATATATGTCTATCTATCTATCTATATCTATCTATATATATATATATATATATATATATATATATATGCTCTTTCATATATATATATATATATATACATATATATAATATGTATGTGAATCTTTATCACATCACAGCGACATTTTCTATATTCACAAACACTAATCTACACAATTCGTTTAACATCCAATTCCCTCTACCTCGGAGATAATACCACGGGGAATTATGATTGATGGACGAACCACTTATCACTTATAATTCCTCTTTGGTATTATTTCCGAGGTAGAGCGAATTGATATTAAACGACATTTGTAGCTTAATGTTTGTGCGTACACACAGACACACACACACACACACACACACACACACATATACATATATATATATATATATATATATATATATATATATATATATATATATATATATATATATATATATATAGATATATATATATATATATATATAGAGAGAGAGAGAGAGAGCAGGTGGGTTTCCTTACCACTGAAAAGTCCCAGGTTCGATTCCCGAGCGAGTCCGAATTCTTTGAGTCAGTTCCGTAAAATCCCACTGTTCCTCTTTTGACCTGACTGTGAATTATGTACCTGGCAGTCAGATGACTGTGGTGGGCTCGTAAAACGGCGACTATCGTGATGGTAGTGACTTTAAATATTAAAACTCGCCATTTCCCTTACAGAAGGCTCATCAGCTGCACATCTAACACGCTTTTCTGCTTCTTGGATATTAAAGACCAGTACTTCCTTCACTCCAGCTACTCAAGACTTTTCACCAGCTTATCCTCTTCCATTCTTTCCACACGACCAAACCATCTCGAAACACTAGTTGAATCTATTTACCCCTTCTACATATTTTTCGACCCTTCTTATACTTTGTACTCTTCTCCTGTCACATACACTGCTATAACTACTTAAATACATGAGCGTTTTCCCTTTCAATCACATGCAAACTTTACTTCCATAAAGGAGAGTTGACTCAACAATCCCTTCATACATCCCCACCCTCCAAGGACGCTCTAAGTCTCTTTCCAGTTTTTGGCACACACACTACTACCTTCTATGCATTAAGTATTTTTGACTTCTCTCTTCTCTCATTATACTATCATATCTTATATTTACTCCCATATACCTATACACATCAACCGCTCCCATCCACGTTACCATTTTTTGCTCCATCTTCCTCGTTTCCAATGAACTTCATAACTTCATTCTCATATTTGCTCTCAACTTCCTCCTCTTACAAATATTTTCATACTCTTTCACTAGCTTCAAAAGCTTCTCTTCACTGTCCATATTTAGTACAGCATCCATTGCACACAATAATAATTCCAGACTCCATTCATGACTCTTTCATCTCATAATTTTGTCCAAAATCTCATCAAATAAACTTTTATTCGATAAATATCTTTGAAAAATCTTAAATATTAACTTTCAACAACTAATTCCTTTCCCTACTGTACCCAAACTTGATGTTTATATCTGTCTTCCTTGCATGAATTATGCAAAGTTTTAATTACTGCAAAAAGTAGAATTACGAATCATTTTTCTTGTCTTAATCATAAGCTGATTCTCAGAAGTCTAGGAGTATTGGGTCTTACTTTAAGTTCCCTAGTGGATATAACATCATATTTACTGGATATAATATTATATTTACCTGAGATATAGTAAAAAGGGTTCTGGAAGTGCGTATCAACTCCAATCGTGGAGAAAGGCATAGGGCGGAGTTTTCAATATTACGGAACATGATAACTAATATCCTATTGCATCCGATTAATTTGAAATCATAGCTCAAGCCAGTGTTGAACCCTCCCTCTTTACCCTTAAATAGTTAATTAGCTACAGCTCGTTCCATCATGAAATAGTCAGTCCTCTAAACAATATGACAAGAAATACCAAAAGGGTGTTTGCAGCGTCCCATTGGTCCCTGGCTACACCCACTTTTTAGCCTTTCACTTTATCTCCACTCCCACTTCCTTTCTTCTAGTCTTGCTGTCCAGCACCTCTAACTGTTATTTCTCAATACAAATATGGGGTTTTCTCCTAGGTCTACTTTTAGATCCTTGTATTTTATTTCCTTTATTCTCTGAACCTATTTATCTTGCTGGCCAACCACACCAACCCCTTCTGGCTGAAAGTGTCCTAGTGCTTGGCTTGACAGCCTGAATTTCATAAATCAATCAACAAAAATATGACTACAGACAACTACTGAACTACTATCGGTCTACATCTCTAAATCTACAGCGCTGAACATAGACGAAAATCGAAATTAAAACTGGAATGAAAGACTAAGCGTCCATTTCCCACCAGCTCAAGAACATCACAGAAGCACGAACAGCAGTAGCAATAGTAGTAATAGCTGGGAAATGCCTTTGAAACGGCTCATCAAACTTGTTCTAAATCAGCGCCTGCGCAGAGGGACGTTCCGTGATTTACCAGAATGTTCCGGCGGAGTCTGTATAACCTCTCATTTCTCACAGAAGCGAA
>NC_089770.1:9906000-9993500 GCF_040412425.1 Macrobrachium rosenbergii | reverse complement strand
CTTTCCACCACTGTACTTCAGCATCTCACTTGTAATCCCATGGACACATCGCACCTTTCAGTATATATTTTAAGTATATGCCGGCATAAGGCGACTCGCCCTATAAGACGACGCCCCCATTTTTCATGTAAAAATATAAGCTTAGAGGTATGTTCACCGTATAAGACGACCACCAATTTATTAAATTAAATAACACTATCAGCTGACGTAAGTTAGCTGGTACATAAATAAAATCAATAACTGTTGGAATTATCGTACCAAAATGTGTAAAATCAGTATCTTTTTTTTAGGTTGTGGCCGCCTTATACGCCGGCATATACAGTATATATATATATATGTATATATATATATATATATATATATATATATATATATATATATATATATATATATGTATATATATATATATATATATATATATATATATATATATATATATATATATATATATACTATATATATATATATATATATATATATATATATATATATATATTTGTGTGTGTGTGCACGTTTTGCAGGCTCTTGTCTCAGTGCTGTCCAATCTGCACCCCTTTTCTTCTGTCAAAGAAAACATTATCCCCTTTATCAGAAGACCGATAATGAGAACAGCGCACACAGATTGCGATATCTTTCAATATCCATACAATCAATAGATAAGGCGCCGGTACCGTCATCAGCCTGTCAGGATATCAGCTGTGATCAGCAACGACCAGAGAAAGTCGTTTCTTTGTGATTTTTTTAGAGTCGTTTTTTTGAACAAAGGGACCGAAAGGATTTTGGTTTCTGGAGATCTTTAATTTTTTTTTATGTAAGAAAAATAAAAGACTTCTTATCTCTCAGTTCCTGAATATTTTACATTGCTCGTTTTACTGTTTTCTTTTCTTCACTAAAATGGGATTATTATCTTAAGTCTTAAAATTGGTAAGACGTATCCTAAACTAAAACGATAGTTGTTAAAAATAAGTTCAGTAATGTCTTCCCCACTTTTATGCTCATTTTACCACATCACATTTTTTTTTATTTATATCTTTTTCATTCTATAGAAAATAAAAACACTACCTAAAATTCGATCTTAAAGCTATCTCTAAGGCCTGCGAGTCAATAGAAACCTTTGCACACAAATATTAGCAACAATCCTTTTTTTTTTTGACAGCATAACTTTTTTTTCATGCACGACTTTTTCATTCTATAGAAAAAAAAAACACGACATATATTTCAATCTTAAGGATCTCTCTGAAGCCTCAGAGTCAATTAGAAACCTTCGCACACAATTATTAAACAATAACACCATTTTTTGTAAAATAACTTTTTTTTTCTATCCAATAAAAAAAACACACGACCTATATTTCAATCTTAAGGATGTCTCTAAAGCCTTGACAGTTACTTGAAAACCTTCGTCCAGAACCAATAAGAAAATGCAACGAACAAAAGGGAAGGATTAATGGCCATACCTTCAAAAGCAGACTCTTGCCCATGCAACCCTTAAATCCTTACTGGTCCTCGCTACAAGACCAGAGGACTCTGGAACGGTTGGGTCATGGGTCACAATGAGACAGGCCCATCCTTCATCTGGCCATTCTGAAAATACAAAAAAAATAATTTTAAAAAAAGATATCATGACTGACACTATAACGAGGAGGCGAGTAAAAGGCAGATTCCAAGTATTCTGACCTACTGACAGATCAAGAACTCACAGATTAAGAACATCCGAACGAGTTCTGACAGATCAAGAACATTTGAACGTTAGGGAAAAACAAAGGGACGTCAATATGTAGTCAGATATGTTCTCTCACACCTGAAGAATGGTTAAACAATTCTATATACTGTACAATTCAGGAAGAGGTTTCAAGTGCATATGGTTGGAAAGCTTGCAATGCCTTAGATAAATTAGTAATTACAGTTTCATTTCTCGTTATAATGTGGTTTGGATTCCACAATAAGCTGTAGGTCCCGTTGCTAGGTAAGCAACTGGTTCTTAGCCGCGTAAAATAAATCTAATCGTTCGGGCCAGCCCTTGGAGAGCTGTTAATCAGCTCAGTGGTCTGGTTAAACTAAGGTAGACTTAACTTTTTCTAACAAGGACATACAGTATCTTCTGAAACATATAAGAGCGCTTGAATCAGGAAGCTGGATCTGAGTTTCCTAAGAGTACTTAGTGCGTCGTGTAGATTTTGTTTCTGAGGCAAGGATTCCCTGAGGCTCCCGGCGACAGCTCTGAACCTCACAACACCTTAGGGTCATGAAGCAAGGGGGAAAATGCGTCACAATTACTGATTCTTCACACACACTTCATCTAGCCCGGAGGGAAAGCATTAAGGAAACTTGAATTATGAAACAACGAAGTTTCCGATGAAAAGAAAGGAAAAAATAGAAAGTCGGGAATCGAAAGTTACGGAGGAAAGTCTCGAAAGTCGTTAGAAGCTCCTCCGTCCTTCCTGAATATTCAGCATTTTCCTGAATATTCAGTTTCGTCATTAGACTTTTGATGTTTGGGAGTCTTTACGCAAGGCAAGAGGAGCCGGCAATTTCTCTCTCTCTCTCTCTCTCTCTCTCTCTCTCTCTCTCTCTCTCTCCCTAAGTTTAAAGGTCTCCCTCTGCCTGTCTGTCTAAGTTTAAGGCTCTCTCTCTCTCTCTCTCTCTGCATGGATGAAACCATTCATAACATATTCATAACAAGATTCTCAGTTGGAGGCTGGGGGTGAAACACTGGGGTCCACGAGAAAGGGGAGAGGGGGGGGAGGGTGTCGAAAAGGGTACATACGATACTTCCATTTATATTCACAAAACTTATCCCGTCTGATTTACAATTATGGGTCGGATCCATAATATACATCGTCTAAAGGCTGTATACTTCGGGCGTCACTCCCATATATGTATATGTATACGTACATGTATATGTATATATGTATATGAATTGTTTATGCAAACTGGCGTCACAGCGAGACTGAGATTTTGAATTTGGGAGAACGGGACCGCTCCTTTGTCGTTGGATATCCGGATAATTCTGGGGTTTTCATTCAGCTTACGGCGCTGTACGACGCAAAGCTTGAATTTGCTTCTATTTTGTTCGTGTTAATATTTATTTTAATATATATATATATATATATATATATATATATATATATATATATATATATATATATATATATATATATATATATTATATATATATTATATATATATATATATATATATATATATATATATATACGTATATATACATACATACATATATAATATATATAGTATATATACATATATATATATGTATATATATATATATATATATATATATATATATATATATATATATATACATACATTACTGAATAAATATCTCCGCTAGATACCATCCAGTTTCAACGAGGCCCTATCAGTACTGCATTAATGCACCTAAAATTGTGTAAGCGATAAAGTTAATATATATACATATATGTCAATATATATACATCTCATAAAATGTAATATCAACACCCCCAAAAAATATAAAAGCAAATTCTACAGTTCGGCGTCGTCCAGCGGAAGCGAAATACAACCCCGGAATCGTCCGTATACCCAGCGACAAAAGGGGGGCGAACCCGTTTCCCTAAATTCCAGATCACAGTCTCGCCGTGACGCCAGTTTGCATAAACAATTCATTGACGAGGAGAGAGCCGCGAGGAAGGAAGGAAGGAAAGAAGGATCGCCGAAAACGTTCCCAGGTCTTCCCGCCCTCCCCCAGGGGGTGCTAAAAGTCGGTTCTTCAAAAGGGGCTGTTTTAATAATGTTTTTTATTAAATTGCGTCTTTGAAGTCTGGCGTCACGCAAGCACTCGAAATCCTCTCTCTCTCTCTCTCTCTCTCTCTCTCTCTCTCTCTGGGGACAAGTGGAGGACAGACTTAACAACGGCTCTCTTCTGTTCCTCTTTTGTTCTCCTCTCCTGATGAAGAACAAGGGGTGTAGGCCGAGTAAGATTACATTCATAATCCGAGACAGACTTGCATTTTATTACTGCAATATATATGCGTCGGTATATATCATATAATTGTATAACTGAAATGGCCACAATGCTCTCAACTAACCGAATTGTTCTACGCTTGTCACTACAAAGCCTTGGATCCAAGTGCAAGGAATTTGAAGCAACTACGGAAGGAAAAAGTCTACTGGACATAGGCTAACAACGGCCTCGAATTCAGATGCATTTATTAGAGCTGAATAGATCCATCTTGACCATCTGTAGTTCGAGTAAAGAACAGACGGCGGACATATGTATCTGGTAAAAGTGACCGAGTAAGATTATATATTATATATATATATATATATATATATATTTCATATACGAGTATATATATATATATATATATATATATATATATATATATATATATATATATATATATGTGTGTGTCTATAAATGAATATATGGAACGTGAGGACTAAATGAAGATAGACTGAAGGAAACAATGAACAAGGTGTAATTTACTTTCAGTGGTCTGCAATGGCCTATGTTTAGGCCTTGCAGCACTCCATGTTCCTTTTCCTTCGGATTTTGTCTATATATACATACATACACATACATATATAAGGGTATATATTCCTCGATATGAAACCGTATTTTCCCCGCGTTCCCACATTTCGCAAATTTCACTCACTCGGCTAATTTGCTCTCTGACTAAAGGAAGCGCAGCAGCAACGGCCATACTCGCTTCGGATTAATATCAGGAGATACGAAACAAAATGAGAAAAATGAACCTCCTCCTCCTCACAGATATATTGCGAACGAGGCAGGGAGTAATTAAGCCCCCATAACATATTGCGGGAAATGTTTTGATAACCAGTCGATAGGTTTTTTCTTTGTTTGGTTGTTTGTTTTGCTTCCTTGATTGCTGTCCCGTGTGTGTGTGTGTGTGTGTGTGTGTGTCTGAGTCTGTCCGCTGGCTTCATGATTGCCGTCCGTGTGTGTATGCGTCTGATAAAGATCAGTTTGCTCCGTCACACAACAGTTTCAGCAAACGATGTATGAGCGTCTGGATGCGAATTGCCTCCATTAATAATCCTGCTTCAGTGACAATATTTCTTTCTACGTGGTAACACTATTATTATTATTATTATTATTATTATTATTATTATTATTATTATTATTATTATTATTATTATTACTCAGAAGACGAACCCCATTCATATGGAACAAGCCCACCAAAGGGGCCACCGACTTGAAATTCAAACTTCCAAAGAATCTGGTGTCCATTTGAAAGAAGTATCAGAAGGCAACGGGAAACACGGAAAGAAGAAATCAGTTATTGGAAAAGAAAAATGATAAAAGGTTCATCTTCAACCTAGAAAACTAAAAGACAAAGTAAATCTCTAGTTCCTTATATATACCGGTTTGTATACGGAGCCAATACCATCGACTCCTCTGTTGCATTCCAGTTCTGATAATTACTTTAACGTCTAGTTCCTCTCTGCAACGAACTCGATCTGAAAAAGGAAGGGAAAAACTCACGTAGCGGAAAGGGATTACCTAATATCACTCATACGTTAGTCAGCTGATGACCTGATGAACCCTAGGCAATTAATATCCGCGGTCAATCAAATCACTTTTCTGAACTGTCTAATTGTATCATCATTCTTTCACGGTTTTAATATAGTCACTTTTACCATAATCTTTTTGTTACTGGAAAAATCTTACTGTGACCCCATTTCAGTTTCCCCTGATTGCACTGTTCAGTCTTACACTAGTTTCTGCATTTCGTCGATACTGTCATCTGCAACGTACCCTTTAAAGATGGTCTCCACTTTGTGTCCAGGTTCTGAGCTATAATCCTAATTCACATCATCAGCCCTCAAGAACCATTAGGCAACACTGAAATCAGAACAGAATAGAACAGAATATAGGATTTAGGCCAAAGGCCAAGCGCTGGGACCTATGAGGTCATTCAGCTGAAAGGGGAAGCTGATAACAAGAAGGTTTGAGAGGTGTAACAGGAGGAAACAAATTTTAGAGAGGGTGGAAAGTCAGATGGGAGAAGAATATGAACGGAGGTACAGTAAAAGAAATGAGAGGGGTTGCAGCTAGGGGCCGAAGGGACGCCGCAAAGACCCTTTCAAGTAATGCCTACAGTGCACCAAGTGAGGTGCATCGACGGCACTACCCCTTGTTTGGTTACCATTCTCATACCAGTCACGGCCTATCTGCACCATTGTTCATAACCCAACCATCTGAATTTGTCAGAAGAGGCGTATGCCTACTTTTGCCTAATCTAATGCCATTGTATTTCTTACACAACTCCAACTTGTACAAAAAGGCAAATATACAATCTTGAGTGCTTTTTGGCTTCTCTTGCATATTCACTCTGTAAATTTTATTTCATCTAGGAAAAAAAAAAAGTATGCTTGTGAAAGAGAACAGGTAAAAAGTATATTATGTCTAATCTACATTCCCGTCAGTATGCAAACAAGTAAAAAATGAGCCGAAGTTTCTTCGGCGCAATCGAGTTTTCTGTACAGCCGCATCTGCGTATATAATCAAGGCCACAGAGGTAGATCAATCTTTCGGCGGTCTCGGTATAATGCTGTATGAGCCGCCTCCCAAGAAACTTTAACCCGGCCCGATGGTGGCCTGTCCTATATCGTTGCTAATAGCACAATTATGGCTAATTTTAACCTTAAATAAGATAAAAAAAAAAAATTCTAAGCCTAGAGGGCTGCAATTTGGTATGTTTGATGATTGGAGGGTGGATGATCAACATACCAATTTGCAGCCCCGTAGCCTCAGTAGTTTTTAAGATCTGAGGGCGGGCAGAAAAAGTGCGAACAGAAAAAAGTGCGGACAGGCAGACAAAGCCGGCACAACAGTTTTCTTTTACAGAAAACTAAAAAAGGGAGTCTTTAGCCTCTTCGAAAATCTGACTCATCCAAAACAGAGACTCACCAACAATACAATACTTATTTCTTTCTTAATAGCCACGATAACCTTCCAACTTACCTCCTACACACTTTTGGGAGATGAGGTCAAATCCACAAACGTTTGATGAGATAAGTAACTGCGATGCCTCTTAGTAGCTTAGTGGGTTTAATCAGTGATCTTTCCCTTTCTACCGTGCGTGGGTTCGAATCGTTCCCCAAGGGGAAAGAGGCGCTTCTTAATTTATGTCCCCTTCGGATTCAAGGTTTGCACTGGTAAACTTACCCTGAAAGTGTGAGGAAATCGATAATTAACGGGTCAGTGTGGCTATTAAGAATACACACTAGTATTTCCGCTCCCAAAGAATTCTCGCCTCTCACCAGTTCCACATCTAAGTCTATAACACTGTCCGCTATACTGTTTTTGTCGACATTTTCAATTAAAATGTAATAGTTCTCTCTCTCTCTCTCTCTCTCTCTCTCTCTCTCTCTCTCTCTCTCTCTCTGTGTGGCCCTAAACACGCAAGAAGCATTCCTGAATCTACGCCCTAGTGCTTATGAATAAATAGGTCCAAGTCACGGTCTGAGCCGCTCGACCAAACCACAAATTTCTAGACCTACACGGTTGATATGAGGTAACCCTTAGCGTCTAGACTGAATAATTGAGCTGCTGCCTATCACAGCTTTCGGTTGTTGATTCGGCCTGCTTACTTTGGGCTAGAGCATATCTGTGATGTTATCTCTTCTCGTCCCTATTCACGAGAGAGAGAGAGAGAGAGAGAGAGAGAGAGAGAGAGAGAGAGAGGAGAGAGAGAGAGAGAGATTCTTGCTGATATATATAAGATGGCAGATTTGCTTGCAGAGACCAGTCTCTGAAGTAAAGGTCAAAGAGAGAGAGAGAGAGAGAGAGAGAGAGAGAGAGAGAGAGAGAGAGAAGAGAATGAATCACATTTTTCACAATGTATGAAACGACACATTTACTGAAAATCATTGCAGCAGCTGGAAAAGGAGAGAGAGAGAGAGAGAGAGAGAGAGAGAGAGAGATTCAGTATAAGACGACAGATCTGCTTGCAATCAAATCATCGAAGTAAAGGTCAAATGGAGAGAGAGAGAGAGAGAGAGAGAGAGAGAGAGAGAGAGAGAGAGAGAGAGAGAGAGAGAGAGAGAGAGAGACTAGCGCATTCTTATTAATATTTGAAACGGCAGCTTGTCTTGTTTGCTTTTAAATAATGGCAATAAAAGTCTACCTACATTTCTGAGAAATGAAATCAACAAGCGTCCATACCTTCTGATTACTTCTAAATCAATTCCAGACTGCACGATATTAAATTCTCGTCAGTAAACACAGTTTCAAACGTGGGGGGGATCATTTCCAAGAAAAGTAATGTAACGTTTAGTGCTGTATGTATCCTATACACTGTTATATGACGGATGGATGTCTCGTATATTTAATTGTCGATGCTTCAAAATTATAGACAGAAATGAAATGACTGGGTACATGTCAAGTTTCTCTGAGGTTTATTATTATTATTATTATTATCATTATTATTATTATTATTATTATTATTATTATTATTATTATTATTATTATTATTATTATTATTCAACAGATGAATCCTATTTATGTGGAACAAGCCCACCACATGGGCCACTGACTTGAAATTCAAGCTACCAAAGAATGGTGTTCATCTGAAAGAAGTAACAGAAGGTAATAGGAAACGCAGAAAGAACAGATGGAAAAGGAAAAAATAAACAAATCAATGAATAATATGATAAAAATTTAGGTAAATTATACGTCAAGTTCCATGTGATACATGAGAGAGAGCCTAGCGATCAGGTACGGTTCAAGTTCCATTTGAGACTAGACCCAGTCTTCCCCCGACTTCAAGTTCCATTTGCTACTTTAGACCCAGTCCCCCTCTAACTTCAAGTTCCATTTGAGACTTTAGACCCAGTTCCATTTGAGACTCCCAGTTCTCCTCTAACTTCAAGTTCCATTTGAGACTTTAGACCCAGTCCTCTCCTCAAGTTCCAACTTTAGACCCAGTTCTCACAAGTTCCATTTGAGACTTTAGACCCAATCCTCCTCTAACCTCAAGTTCCATTTGAGACTTTAGACCCAGTCCTCCTCTAACTTCAAGTTCCATTTGAGACTTTAGACCTAGTCCTCCTCACACTTCAAGTTCCATTTGAGACTTTCGACCCAGTCCTCCTACAACTTCGTATCGGCAACAGAACGCTGAACAGTCAAATCAGTGAATGACGAATAGACCCACAACCACCGCGCCTCATTACTATTGGTGCCGATGAATAAATTACGGCCTAGCAGAAATGAGCTAATTGCATATTAATACGAAGCTCTGGAGCAATTGCTTCACAACCAGTGCATGGTGGGCACAAAGCTGAGAGAGAGAGAGAGAGAGAGAGAGAGAGAGAGAGACCATAAGAAATGACACATTTACCCACAATTATTGTAGTCACTGACAAAGGAGAGAGAGAGAGAGAGAGAGAGAGAGAGAGAGAGAGAGAGAGAGAGAGAGAGAGAGAGAGAGAGAGAGTATAATACCCGGAATCTATTCAAGAGGAACAGAAGCATTAATGACCTCAGCGCTTCTTGGTATCTGGGCCTTACTTCACTTGCTTAATACTTTCACCCTTTTATTTTCAATTATTTTGTGTATGATTTGTCTAAATCAAGATTCCGAGGGAAAAAAAAGTATTCAGGTGATGTGGAATGATTTAAAAATAAAAAGGAAAATGCGGAATACATAAAATCTTACCGGCCAAATCTGTTTTAGATCACTAACTGACACTTATTATTATTATTTAAGGAATGGCCATCTGGGCTACTCTGGGTGCCGTTGAGTGTATTGCAGTTTCTCAATCTCTGGAATAAGTTTCTTTGTAGCAGCAGGCATATTATACAACTTTTGTCAAACGTTCTTTAACCCCTTAACCTTTCGGTAGCTCTCTATATCATTCACACAAGGCGAATGAAGCCAGGGTTACAATCATGTCATATTTATATCCTACTGCTGTAAAGAAACTCATTCGAGAGACTAAGAAACTACTATAAAAACTCAACCGCATCCAGGGGCCATTCTTTTTAATAATAATAATAATAATGTAACAAAGTTATGTCTAGTTCTAAACACAAACCTGGCTGGGACGGTTTTATGTATTCCGCATTTTCCTCTTTTGTTTTTTTTAAAAAATCCAGATCACATTAATACAGCACTGTAACCAGGATTCTTCATTTAAACACCTCATGTACGTGGATTACCTTAACGGCGATTACAACGGAAATAAATCCTGATTATTTATGTGGTCTGTAATTTATATAGTTCGCTAATAATGATGCTTCGTTTGCTAATAATGGTGGTTTTCAAATCAGTGCCTGAATGATATCTGATGCTGTATAACTGGACATCGTTAGTCTAAAGTTAATATCGCGCCCGCTTGGTAATGTTTGTTTTTATTATATTCATTTTTAAAACCATTCTCTAACATATGAGATTGACTACGCTATAAATTTGTTTAAAACCTACCTCTTTGGTATTTTATATCGCATTTATACACTACATTGTTTCGCAAAATGTGGAATTACTTTTATTTCAATTTGCTATGATTCCTCAAGACTAGTTTTCTCCAAAACCAGCAATGCGCAGAGAAAACGCAGTTTCTTCAAGGCCTGACTAAAGTCATTTCATTCTGTGTACGGTATTTACTCTCCGACTGACATGCATAAATACAGATTGACTACGGTGTACACAACTTTCCACCCTATGGAAGAAATAATTCTTACTATATAAAATAATAAGTGCTATTTAAATACTATTGAATTATTTTTCGGTAAAACTGAAGAGTACTATCGGGCATTTCTGATTCGGTAAATACCAGTTTACTTGCAAAATGGGCTCCGTGTTTAATACCAGGCTCTTGAGGACGAACGTAAAAACATAAACAAAAGCAGATAAATATCATAAACACGAACAAGAGAGATAAAGAAAAGCATAAACGAAGGCAGTAAATATTCCGGTCGGCGACTGGCGGGAACCAGGCGCAGTAGTAGTCTTCAGTTTTACCCATTTCTCTTATGACCACTACGGAGTTTTCAGCACTGAAGGTATTATATCAACATTTAATAGTATAAATGTGTTTATTATATAACACTTTCTCTTCATCATCTGTATACTGCCCTTTTGGGAATAAAAATGTCATGATAATGGAGAGGTAACTGTATGCATCCATTTGCCCATACTTATGTTGTGTAATAAGTTTATTTTTGTCAAAATTACCCTTTCTCATACGAATGTTACAAGCATCAGTGTCCAAAACAGTGCAGGAAAACTTCCACATTTTACAGTTAAAGGAATGAAGCACATTCTACAGAGCAGCAATTATTTCAGTTCCCAGACAACTTGTACCATTAACCTCACATGAAGATCTTATACCACTTGGGGGAATTTTTTCCTCCCCTTCCAAAAAGGTCACGTTTTAATGTCACATTTTTTCTTTCGAGGGCTGAATGCGAAATGTGGCTTCACTACTCTTATTTTTTCAAATATGTCTTCTCTGCTCTATTTTTTCTTGTGAACATTTCCATAGAAATTGCTTACTCCTTATACTGCACATATATACATATACTTGTTCATAAACAAATAATAATTTCAAGTTCATAAAACTATAATTGTAGAACAAATTATTTCGCTCCATTCAAACACCAAGGCTTGCCTCCGTTATGAAGTCAAATGAATACTATACAGTATAGTGAGGTTCCAATGGATTCATTCAGTAAACGCACTGTGAGGAAATCTCGACACTCATTACCATTAGGTTGCACAACAGTTGCAAAGAATTTTGTCTTGCATATTTTGTTCATTGTTTCTTTCAAGAATTTTAATTGTGTGCTACTATGCGTCACAATTAATCTCCTTTCTTGATTTTTAATATATTTCACCATTCCATTTGCGGTAACTTATTTCAGGGCCTTCTCAACTGGCATTCTCCAACCCTTCATTTAACCTCTTCATTTTCTATAAACTGTCGCTGAGCTTAAATTAGTTCTTACTTTACTCGTTTCCATCACAATGATAAGTGAAGTTTCAGTTGTATTCGTATGAATCACTCCACATTCTACTAAATACTATGTATTGAAGGTGATTAAAAGCTCCCATACAGAAAATGTATTTATTTGGACTTAAAACTATAATTCTGTACAGTATCTGAGAAGAGAGGAAGATTTTAATTTCATAAGCTTAAAAGGCCTTGGGGCCTAATATCTGTGGCAATTTCTTACGAAACTGTCCTCTCTTTCGCTTACATAAAATAGAGAGAGTTCTCTCAATATATCTTAAATAAAAATACATGTTTCCAATTTTCCATATTTATAAATACCAATATAAATAAACTACACACTAGTCCTCCTCACCAACTTCCATGTTATTTTCTAAGGTTTCAGCTAACCTTTTCTTTTTTAAAGGTGGTCCTGAAACAAAACGAAATTTAATGAACATACACCATATTAAGACTAAATTATAGTCTAGCAAAAAAAAAAAGCTCTGCTTTCCTTAATGATAAGCTTAAGATTTTTCCAATCTAGAATTTTGATCTTTTAATATTCTTGTTGCTATGAACTTTTGTTTAATAACATCTTGGTAAATTAACTTTTCCCATTTTCTTCGTTAGTTTTATCTTGAATTTTTTTTTAACACACTTTACAGAATTTATACTTTCATTTGTTTAGCAATATTGAGTCTCAGTCTGGCAACCATTTTCATATAAGAAATGATGAAGGTCTCAGGCGCAATTTTCTTGACATTCAAAGTCAAAATTCACAGCAGGACCTAATTTCCCTATTCAAAAGTTGTTTCTCAAAACAGGGCTACAGCAGAGTTCCTCAGCCCTGGATTCAGTCAGGCTGCCCTTATCTAACACCAACTAGGGAATATCTATTTACTGTATAGAGTGGCTTTCTTTATGTGTATCATCTTATAAATTGTGAATGACATGAAATTTCTTATGCAAATGCAAATACTGTAAATGTGTATGCATTTGTAATCTACCATAATCCCAGTAGGGTGTTTGGTACCATTCATTAATGTCAAGGCTTCTTTAATCGAATCTACTGATTCCAGTCAAGCACTGACAGTGGCTTGTCAGGTGTTGCTGAATGAAGGCTATTCTCCAATTCTGGTAATGTAGAAAATCCAGTTGCTAATGTTGCGATCCATTTCTGTGCATTTACTGGCTCTTAAATCCATATCAAACACAGATGAAAAACTACATACTGTTAGTAAGGCCTCTTTTACATACATAGGTTGATATAAATACCACATGCTTCAGACCTTTAGTACTACTAGTACTGGAATATTGTAAATTCCTACTTTTACAGTAACAGTGTACGTTGGGTCTTTCATTCCATTTGCTGTAAATGTGTGGAAGGGTCATCCTGACTAGGTTATTGGTGCTGATGCTTCTACGTCTGAGAAAGCCTGTAACACTGCTTAACGGCTACAAGAGATGTTGCCTTCCTTTTCTAACTTGGATTATTGTTAATGTAATACATTTATCTTTAAATTTTTCATTATATCTAATTTACTTATCATCCTCACTCTGTTCTTCAAATTACTTCACATATGAGCATTTAACGTAGCAAGCTTTGCACTGTAAGGGAATTTTAGGCTTCTTTCATTATGAATGTCTTTGCATTTTCCAAGATACTGTAATCCCTTGAGGCTCATATACCTTTTCTCATTACTCTTAGATCTTGAATGAACTCACACACATACACACACAGCTTTATGGGTTACTGACTACTGCACACAAAACACAAACTCCAATGCAATATTTCATTCAAATGAGTGATATTTTTGTTTCCTTTCATTCAAACGCTAAATATATAGATTGGATAGGGCAGATTCTTAAGCAACATACTTTGTTATTAAGGTACTGATATAACAATAATAATTTTACCCAAAAAGTTCCTGTTTTACAAAGCCAAAAAATTATCTAAAAACCAAATAGTGATTTTCTTCTTCTCTCAAAATAATATCACTTACACTTACACAAAGGAAATATCTGAATTTTACTTCCCTCAGTTCTTTGTCTGAAAAAACTTGCACTCAATTTCATTACGTTAATTTCAGTCATGCTAAATGCCTTATACTTGCACAATATTCTCTCATACACTGAATACAACAACAAAAATGAGTGATAATATTGATTTTGTTCAAAAGGAGTTGCATCGACAGGATTTTGCAGGTTATTTGTTTCTTTTCTCTTTACTGATTTCTACCCCTTCCATAAAGCTTCCATTAAAAGCACATTTCTACACATGTAATCTATTATGAAAAACACCAGTTTCCCTAATGTATGACATTCCAAAAACCACACTAATGGCTTTAGCATACTTTAGTATACTTCAAAAACATTCAAATGTACTTGAATACTCAAAACAAGGAACACAACCATGGAAAATACTATATGCAAGGTACATAAATATAAATAGTTACCTCCTGTAAGAAATTGCTGAGCCGTCTTTTCTCGTAGTTCTTCGATAGTTTCATCATCCTTAGCCCATTCCAAAACCAGACGCCTCCCATACAGATGGGTGCTGTGGCAGAGTGCTTCAAAAGCTTTCTGCAATAAAGAAAAGAAAATGTTACACACAATCACTTCCTGCTTTCTTTCCAAAGAAGGAAGGAGAAGCATTCATTTTTTCCATACAATAATGAAATTAATATTTTTTCCTTTAAGAGCTACTTTCATAATGATGAACTATTACGCTTTCACTTTCAACATTTTGATGCTATGTTATTAACTCTAGTGTTACATCAAAATTCAAGATAAACATTTACAAAATACGTTCAATAGCCAATCCTTATTTTTTACTGAAACAGTACTTTGTAGGGTAAAGTCATTGCTGATTTAATAACAAAACAATCCCATAATAATAAAAGAAAATATTTTTGCATCAAACTACCTCTTACTTTAATCATATTTTCACATATGGATATTACATCTTATGGAAACTTGATAAGAATGTTTGCTCACTTGGAATATTAATAATGATAAAAACAATAATGATAATCATTTGAACTGTACACAGAGCACCTTACTCACCTTAGCTTCCTCTCGTGTTACAAAATCAACAAAGCCGAACCCTCTGTGGTCCTGGCTGGCAGGTTTATTTGGCAGCCGCACTGATTTCAGCTCACCGAAAGTGCTGAACAAAGAGTAAATGAAGAAACAAAATTAAAACTTTCAAAACTTTATAAGGCTCAAAATTCATAACTTTTTTTTTATTATATTTTCAAAACTCTTTCCCTTCTACTACTATAACATTCTTTGTTACTTTTAAAACAATGGCTAAACAAATACTATGAATGCACATACATTACTAATTGTCCACTGAAATGCTGAAAGTTTCATTTAATGTCTAAAACACACTATATACTACCCACAAAATAGTGTCGTTATACTGTTTTGTTTAAGAAATATGTTATGACAAGAAAAAGTCTCTACTGATGCAATCATGTTTGTTGTAACTATGCACATACCACTCAACACATCAGTAGTAAAAATGTAACATTTTCTTTAATTCAAGACATAGCACTCTGGACTTTTAACTTTGCTTTCATTTACACACTTGTCTAAAAGATACTGTATGCAAATAATCAAATGCAGTACAGAATATTTCAGTTAATTTTTTTTCTTCCTCTGTCTCTCAAAGTATTCTTACGAATCACTTAATAATTTGAGTGGCTTCAGCACAATACTAGGCCTGTAACATATTCAAAATTTGGGTTTTGGAATTTCATAAGTAGAGGGCCAAGTGTACATCTGGCTCTTTTATGCCACTGTAATATTTAAGATTTCCCCTTTTATGTTTCATTTTTCGACTGCATTTTCCCTTGCTTATGTATTCATCATACAACCACCTTTGCCTTGTTTACCCTCTTGTACATATTACTGCCACTTTTAGTTTATGCAATCCTCATTTAAACACTCTCACTATATTTCTCATATTCTGTCACTTGTCCAGTAATAAACTCAAGGCCTTGCTATTGTGAATTTACATTTTTTCTTTATCTGATGGGTTGCTAATACAACCAGCAATGCTCAATAAAACTAAAATGAATAAACATGCAATTACACAAAAGCAGATTGTGACTCACGCAAAAAGCTGGCGAATTTCCTTCCTTGTGGCTTCAAAAGGAATATTCTTGACAAGGATTTTACTCGAGTGCTGTTCACCAATGTCATGCATCATTCTTGCACTTTTGACGGGTGTCCTGAAACAATGCAAAATCCTCAAGTTATTAATCTACAAACGAAAAATAATGCAAAACAGGATCCAACAATATCGAGACATATATTTACTGAGTATGCACTTTCACAGTCTTAAGATAAATCCAGACACAGTAAAAATGATAAAATAAGTACTCTTTAAATTCCTTGAATACAAACCAGCAAATTTTTCACTACTTTATTGTCATTATCTAATTAGATGTAATTTGCTCACTTGCTACTGATATCTAGCCACATGCTTTAGTAGTTATAACTAAGGGTTCAGTGAAAGATAGTCATCGTAAATTGAATTATAAAATAGCTGAAAAATTTGGACATCGGTATAAACAAGCAAATATATAATTTGTAATATCACAACAAAATTCTAAATAACTGTCTGTTATTTGAAAAACTTTCCTAACACAAATACTTTTGCTTTCCAAATAGTACAGTGCAGTAATATACAAAGAACCTCAGGTAGTGGCTGTAAATGCAAATACATACGCTAAAGTCTTCTCAGACAGTTTTATTTGCAGGTTCTTTTCTTCTAACAGAGAGTCTTGCATTTCTCTCAATGCTTTCTGTGCATCTGACTGCTTGATGAACTGTACGAAGCCATATCCTTGGGAGAGTCCTCGTCTCTTGGCAATCAAAACTGAGTGGACTGGACCAGCTTTTGTGAAATGCTGAAATATAAAGACAAAACTGATAAAAAGAGGATTCACTTCAGCTTTACAATTTTCTATAGAGCTACCCTTCAGGTCTGAATTCAGCATGATTAAATATAAAAAACTATACAAAAAACACTAAATCAGTTAGGAAAAACTAAAGAAGCAGATGGTGATGTAAATAAGACCATCTAGGTTTTACAAGATTATCACTTATCATTGTTCACTAAACTAAATATACTTCATTCCAGAGTGTGGCTTATTCACAAAAAAAATTTTTTTTCAAGTGCCAATGCACTCTCGCCTTCCACAATCTGCTGGCAAAACTCCAAATACTGCATCTTCAGTTCTTTTGCACTCTTCAGGAGAAATTAACAAAATACAAATAAGTTTTACGTTTTTTACATACAGGAAGTAAAACTACTTATTCTTTACAGTTAATCTGTAAATCTCTCCCCGTTACACATAAATAATGATTACACTGAGGGAAGAGGACAATTGCACAAAATGTCTGAATTGTTGCCATGAAAACCAAGATTCCACTAACTGGAACTCTGTATCCCAAAAATCTTTCCTCTCCAAGTTTTTAATGGGTGTGAATAGACACATGAAGTTATCTACTTCTTGGTATGTAGGAGGACAAAGATGTATGATAAACATTTACAGCAATTATTCCAATATGGATGTAACTAAAGCTAGATATGTGTGAATCCCAACTGGTGTGCAAAACTTAACAGGAAGAGAAAATTAACAATGGAAAAAGATTCTTATCAGCAACTTGATAGTGTCCTGCAATAAAAAATACTGCAGTTCCTTATTTATTCAACAAGAAGAGAATTTTACCTTTACGTTGCATATGCAACTTAAAATATGAACCATTTGCTATGAAAGCTGAAATTAACAACAGTCTTTATGAAAATCAATCCCCTGTTTTCAAGACCTGAACTAGCTCTTTATCACTGAGGTACGCTCAAGCTTAACAAAATGATTAATGGCAACATCAAATACCCAAGGTCTGACTCTGATACATCATTAATAAGTTTTAATATTGCTGAAAAATCACAACCAAGATCTGACTTTGATACATCATTAATAAGTTTTAATATAGCTGAAAAATCACAACCAAGATCTGACTTTGATACATCGTTAATAAGTTTTAAGATAGCTGAAAAATCACAACCAAGATCTGACTTTGATACATCGTTAATAAGTTTTAATATTGCTGAAAAATCACAACCAAGATCTGACTTTGACACATTGTTAATAAGTTTTCATATTGCTGAAAAATCACAACCAAAGTCTATATAGTGCATATTAAATTGAGATCCACAGGTTTCAGACTTGTTCAGCCTCTACTGTCCTTACCTTCTTTAGCACCTCTTCAGTTGTACTGAAATTTAGATTCTTTACATAGACAGTGGTGTTGGGTTCAGGAGCTGGTAACTTCTTGGACTGATTTTCCTCCTCCTTTGCAGGCTCTGGTGATTTCTCTTTTTTGACTGCTATGTAAGTACATGAACAAATGAAAAATTACAACTTGATACAAGTAAGAAAATACATTTCTCTTTTTTGAACAAATGAAAAATTACAACTTGATACAAGTGGGTAAAAGAAAATATCTGATTTCTCTCTTTTGACTGCTATGTAAGTACAAAAACAAATGAAAAATTACACCAACTTCATACAAGTGGGTAAAAAAAAATATCTTTCAATGTTACATTTCGGAGAATGAAAAAACAATTCGATGTTGCACAGCATGAACAAAACATAAGAACATATTAAATTCTGTGTACCACCTGCAGAACAAAAGGTACTATGGTTCCTTGCATCATCCATTTGGCTCTAACTGCATTTTTACTCTTCCTTTGGTCTTCCTCTACCTCACAGTCTAGCTACTTTAACTTTACCCTGCTCAAATTTGCACTTTGTATTTTAAAACAAATCTTTCAGGCAAGCAAGAAAAAATGTTACTGAGTGGTCTCATTAAATCACAGTATAAATACAAAAACCATTTTGTGTTCTAAATACTAACCTTTACCTTCACCTTCCTCTCCACCTTCACCATGTGGCTCAGTGTTAATGTCCGCTGACACCTCTGATTTTTGTGCAGTATCACTCTTGAATACCCGCTGAGGAGCCCACTCAAGATACAGGGGCAAATAGTGAAATTTGCTGTATGCTAAGCTGCGAAAACCTTTCTTAGCCTCTCCTGGGTCAAGATACTCCACAATTCCTGAAAACATGGTTTCATCCACCTATGATTCAAACAACTAAAACTTCAGATAAAATAATTTATGAAAAGAAAATAAGAATTATTCAAATTCTGGAAAACAAGAAAATTTTATGTTTTTTACCCACAAGAAAGACAAGAAACAATTACATATAAATAACTTTAATTTGTAGCATTCCTAGTAAAGGAGACAGTTCACAATAAATAAGTGAGAGCAATGCATTATCAAGAGTCACACAAAATTTTCAATTTATACGGTTATAAAATTTGTAGCTGTAATACACTAAATATGACCTAATATTCATTGTGAACAAAGGTAACTCAGTGGTCTGGCTGAACTATCAACTAATAATAACAAAAACCTTAAAGGATGCAACAACACATACCTGTTACACCAGCAGGAGGAAGAACTACTCTCCCAAGCTCTCCATATCGGGAAAAAATCTGTGACAATTCCTGAGCTGTTGTGTTGGCAGGTAAATTCTTGACGAGTATTACTGTGCTTGACCTCTGCACACCAGGACTTGTGAACGCATCTAAGGATATACCATTTTCTTCCAAAAACCTGTTGATCACAATAAAATTTCTTGATGTCATTTTCATTCTAAACTGCACTGGCTCATCATGCCATTGATACCACAGCAAAAGTGGCTTGTTATATTATTTTTATAAATTACATTACACCACACAAGCCATTTAAGCTGCAAATAAAGTAAATTTGTCTCAATAATTAGTGGTCTTGTTGGATCATTAATTGGACTCAAAATATTACCTAAAAAGAACCTTATAGGATACAACAGCACACAGTCTTGAAGAGGCTGTCTGGGTCATTAATCACTACTTACCGTCTGGTTTCATCAACAATCTGAGATTCACCTAACGCAAGATTTACTGCAACACTTTGCTTGCCTTCCGATTCTAGAATCTGTAAATGGAAAAACACTGCGGTACTTTTAATGGGAAGAAGTCTAACTTATATAAATTTAGAGGCAAATTTTCAGCTTGAAATCCAACCAACCATAATGAAATATTTTTTATGTTTACTTTATCACTATAATTTAACGCATTCAAGAAACATTGTAAATCACGTTAATAGCACCTAACAAAATTGTTAGGTAGATCAATATAGTTTACCTGAGCAGGAGATGGATCTTCAGGAGACCAATCACCAAAATGAGTTATGTAAAATGAAAGAAAAGTCGCTCTTGAAATATGGAATAAAGCAGATACAATAAAAACAATTACAACAGAAAGAGAAGTCATTTGAATAACTATATATGAATTCAACTTAAGACCAGTAAGTCACATTCCCAGACTCCCCTACTGTACAGCTAACAGAGGGTTTATTCCCGAATGATAGGTGAAACTGGATCGGGGTAAAGACATTGTTGGACAGCTGAGAGGGAAATGACCAAAGAGAACAGACGAAGAGTGGGGTTAACAAACTGAAATGAAGCTAAAACAAAGAAGTAAAACTAACACAATCAAAATAAAAAGGTTGAATCTGTGATGAACTGGAAATGCACTAACCTTATTTCAAGTGTATATACCACAAACTTACCTCTTGCTTTGATCTTTTATACTTTTCAGCCATAATGTCGATGACAGCTCCACTGCCCAAGAATAACGTGTTCCAGTTATGCCACGAGCCTGCTGTGGCTTTCTGCTCCCGGGCTTTTTTATCTTTGAAGCTTTCTCCTTCTGCCATGAAAAAGGTATTTAGTTTGGTAAAAAGACACTGAATATGCACTTCTGTTAGGTTATAAACACCTAAATACCTTACACTAGTAGTTGCTACTTTGAAGTTGTGGCTAAAAGAATGGTGAGACCACCACTTAACAAACACGAAATTTAGAATACTACTAGTATCCTATAAATGTTAGCAAGAGGCTTGGGGAGATGATGATGGAATAAAGAATACGAATTTCAACGTAGCAGAGGAAAGACAGTGACTGGCATAGCAAAGTGGACAAGGAAAGACATGATGTAAGTAACCAAGTGAATGAAGAAACATATGAAAGATTAAACAGAGCAGTATATAAAAAAAAAAATAAACAAAAGTTTAAGTTGAAAATAAAGAAATAATTGATTAATGAAGACTGTAAATTAATATAGTGAAAAAAGGGAAAGAACATAAACTGCAAGATGTTGAAAGGACAGAGGAACCTATAGTAAATGTTGATGTCAGTAAAGGTCATGATACCCCTGGGGATAATGAAGAATAGTTCCAGGACCATCAAGAATGACAAGTGATTTGGTAAAAGCGGCAGCAAAGCAATCAGAGAAAACCTGAACATAATATATAAAAAAAATGACACTGGCCCAGAAAACTGGTAAAAGAGCACTACAACAATGATGTACAAAGGTAAAGGGGAATATTACTACACACCATATTATAAGACACACTGGACACAGTAACCTCATTCATGGTACAAGCTAATAAATCAACTAGACCAGCTAATATTTGGAACTGCCATTATTAGTTAGCAATGCCTCCAACATTCACTTACTACTGTGCCTGACAACCCTGCAAAGCCATTCATATCATAGTAATGTAAAATCATTTACCCTCAAAAGAAAAGCAAAAATAAAAGTTTAATCTCTCAACATCCAGCATGGAATACACCATAAAAAAAAACGAACATATGATCATTGTCATCTTTCAACAGATTTTTCCTTTATGGATTCAGACATGAAATTTCTCTCCACTCACATCTGTTCTGTGCACTTTCTGCCTGAATTCCCACTGTCCATGTCTTCATATATACCTTTTATCCATGCATATTTCCAACACCTTTCCCATTTAATTTGTGCACTACTCCCATACCTACTACTTTTCAGACTAACATGTTCTGCACTAAAACATTTGATTCACCATTACAACCAAAAGGTACCGTACATACTGATCATTACTTTAAAACCCCTTAACACTGTGCTAGCACTTTTTTTCCATTTTAGCTGCCAAGAGTCTATACCGAGGAGTTAACTGTAACATACCTTTCTCTTCATTTTCCTTTTCATCGCAGTGAGCAGGAAGGATGTGCAAAATGCGCCCTTTAAATGAAGTGCCACCTAATTCTGACATGGCAAGAACAGAATGCTCAGGAAACATATAGGTGACAGTTGCAAAGCCTTTCGGACGCCTAGTAATCTTACATATGGGAAGTGTGATGTCGGTCACTTTACCTAAAAACAGGTTAAATGAAGAATGTCATCAGCTATATGTTTGGTGAACATCTACAAATTAACTTGAGTATCACATAAGAAAGTAAAAATTATGGGAAATATACCCAGAACCCTGAGAATGTCAAGTAATATTATAGTTCACTCTAGCAACAAATTATGTTAAAATGAAACAGCTTCATGGCAACATACAAGTAAATGGACATTACACCCATTCAATCTATCTCAAAGTTCAAAGCTCAACTTACAAGGCAGAATTCCTATCGCTCCCTTAACAATTATAAATCTACAATATACCAGTTTTAAAAATTTAAATGCTTCTACAAGGACAGCTTTCTCTACGTAAAGACCAGTCTTTAAAACGTTTAAATATTTAATGCAATACTGAGGAATATCATTCTATTAACCATATTTAGATCTAATCTTACACTCAATCACTGAAACAACATAATAACCACCTTGATCCCCTTGAAATTTAACACATTTGAACAAAATGCAATGCAAGTGAATTACCAAACTGCTCAAACAGTTCTCGAAGATCATCTTCTGTGACAGAATACCAAAGGTTACGGACGAACAGCTTTCCAGTTTCAGCTACTGGTTCCGCTTTCTTTAGTTTTTCCTCAGCCATCTGCCAAGGAGCACTCTTCTCAGGTGATACTTCACCTTCTTCAACTGGCTTTTCATATTTCTTCACCTGAACTCTTGCACCATCTAGAATATTTTTTTAGAAATTTACGTAACACATTACAAAAACTCACAAGAAAAATATTGATAAACGTATGCTAATAGCTTCTTCATACAGCTATGTTAAGAAACATCAATTGCTGAACTTAAACATTAAGATATTTAAATCTGAATATCTTAAGAAAGTACCATAAAAAAAATAGGTGTAGAAAATTATTTCTGTGATTACTATACATGGTGTTGCTCACCATCATCTAAAAAAAATTACCCCAAAGGTACAAATACAGTTTATTCTAAATTTAACATTTTAGCTACAAATATCAACATAGGAATTCAAAGAATTATATTCATATACATACTCAAAAAACTTTTGTGCTTCTGAAGAGCTTTTCTCATTTCCCTTTCAGTTTTAAATCCCACATACGCCACAAATTTTGTTTTGGGAGGTATTCTCAAACTCTTGCATTTCAGCGGCTTCAAAAAATCTTTGACGCTCTGCTTTGTAAACGTCACTGACCCTTTCTGCCGTATCTTGCACTTCTCTTTTGTCCTGATCACTACACAAAAGTGCTCCTCCAGGACCTGGAACAAAAATAATTATACTTGTATCATAAAGTGATTCTAAAAGAAATGCTCTTATACCATAACCTCTTTCACGGAACCTATCAAATCTGATAGTATCAAGCAACGGTATCAGGCCACTAATCAGCCTTCTAACTAAAACTAACTCATGTGCAATGCACATAAATCAGTAAATATTTCCTTTCTAGCTCCCATAGTTTTCCTGGGGAGACCTAAACAGCTATATATGAATACTTTGCAGTATCTGGTGTCTGCAGTTCATACTTTCAAGATTCCACTAATTTAGGACAATAAAATATTAATCTCTATTATGACTGAATAAGTAATAATAATAATGATACTTAACCTTCATCAAAAATGTTTCTGTATCACCTTTTCCCTTTACAGGGTTACATGTAAAATTAATTTTCTCCATGCTATGCTCTTTCTGCCTGAACTCCTATTAGATCTACGTCTTCATCTATCCCCTTTCTACATGATTTCCTGGGCCCTCCTAAAGGTCCTCATCTTGCTACTTTCATATCTACTGATTTTCTGACCAAGAGTTTCTCACCCCTTCTCAACAGATGTCCAAACCATTTCAATCTCTGAGATCACAGTCTTTTTTTTTTTTTCAGCCCTCACATACCACACCTCTCAACCAATTCCTCAGACATATGATCTTCCTACCATACTCTAGCCATGAGTCTTAACATTCTATAGCGTTGGTATCCTTTTTAAGATCCTTAAATATGGACTATATTTTCTTCCTTCATTTTTTGGTACTTTTCCTGTAGTTGCCTCATTGGAAAGACTGCTTCTGTTGTTGATCTCTCTCTATATTCCATGACAAAAAAAAATTTTTACTTTTACCTCAGTGTCCAGTTATGGACATAAAAATCAAGAGCTATTTAGTTACTTGACTTTGGAAAAACTTTCAGTGTGTCTGGTCACAACAAGGAATGGTGTCTGTATTAAGATCACCACTTGCCAAGTGGGTCTTCCCAAACCAGCAAAGTCTTTACCAATGTCTTTTGTCAGACATCACACCCAAGATCATTGTCTTTGTACAGGACACAACCACTCTGTGGTTACAGACCTTGTGTCCAATAGAATTTCAGGTTTTGTGTGTGTCTACCTCAGTATTTCGGGATGTTCTCGTCTCCTATGGTGACCATGTCGTTTGTCTTTCCCAAATTGAACGTGTGTTTACCAAACTAATGCACTCTAACATGAACCTTCTACATATTTCTATCAAGTTTCCAACACTAAGCAGCTATGCTAATCTGCCCTCATGTCTACTTTAGGAATCATTAATAACAAGTACTTACCTTGGGGACCTTCTTTTTTGCATCTGAAGTGCTACCATCAGATTCTTTGGACACCATGAGACTCTTCAGGTACTGAAAATAAAAACCCAGTATTAAGGCCATAATCATAACCCCTGCAAATATCATGATAATCCTCCTGGCCCCACAATTATTTCTGTTTACCGCTGTGTCATTCTTGAAACTCTCGGAAACCATCCAAAGGACTTGTTCCTAAATAAGAACTGATATTTGGAACATGTGAAGTTGAAGATGATAGACAGCTATGTGTGAAGAGAGCAAAGGGAAAAGGCAGAAAACAATGCTGCTGGATGCCAAAGAACCACTGTAAAGAATTTTCAATACATACTGTGTACAGGATGCCTTGTAAGGCAACTGTAAACAGTAACCCAAAACCAAAAACCCCAAGATTGGTCTCGTGTAAAAGGCTACCAACAAGAAAAATATTCTGGTCATGTTGTAAGTTACCTCTAATAAGAAATGCATATGAGCTCCTACGAAGATTATAAGAACTACACCTAAAATTTTCAAAACATTTCATGACTACAGTACATGAAATGATCGTTTTAAAAATTATATTACAGCTTATGCAAAGAATCCAATCTAAGAGGTATCTAATACTCAATCACAAACAATTTCCAATACTGTTGCCATAAGGAAAACACTAATTGTTGAATGTTACTATTCCACAGCAAAACAAGAGGTGCACAGCAACAACTTTTTCAACTCATTCAACCCCAAAAGTAAGATAAGCAAAATTTCCATCTTTAGCTCTTCCGAAGATACCATTTCACCTTGATGTAATTCATACTTACATCTAAATCTGAAACCTCCTTTTTGTCCGCAACTTTAACATCAGCCTCCTCTTGATCTGATTTATCAGACTCATCGCTTGCTTCTTCTAGTTCAGGAATTTTTTCAGGAACGGCTTCCTCTTCTCGTTCCAGATTTTTATTTTCTAATTTCATGAAATCCTTGAAGTCAGGATCTTTTTCATACTCTTTAAGTAAATCTTGAGAAGTACCCTTGCTTGCTTCTTTGGAGTTTTTTCTTTTGCTTTTCTTCTCACTAGTTCCTTCAGAATCAACTGTAATTTTGTTGTTATTCCGTGCAGCTTTTGCAGCTTCCTTTCGTAACTTGTTTTTCTCCCTCCATGATACAGGTTTATTTCCATCCTCTGAAACAGGAGAAAGATAAAGGCTTGTTTTCATCCTCTGAAATCATGGAGACACACATGCTACAAGTATTAAAGATAATGCTAAGTTGAGATTTAAGTGTTAGTGCAATTCATAGCAATCTAACATATTTGGCACAAGGAAAATCATGCTTCATTGTACTGAGGAACAGACACTTGCTACTGTTGTGTTTGTAAGTAAAATTCAAGAAAGAATTGTCCTAAAGGGTACATTTTAGCAAGATACAGTAAGTTCAACGCTTTACTATGGACCATCTCCTTGCTTGCACTTACACACTTGCACTCAAATAAATGCTGAGGTTTCTTGAAAAATATTTATAATTTCTAAACAAGAATACTATTGTGACCACATTAGCAGAACTACTGCAATATGGCTCTAAATGTACTCATGATACAGTAAGTACGATTTATACTAGATATGAAAACCATAAAGAATCACCTAGCAATTCCTTGAAACATTCCCCAGGAGAAAATGGGATTCAAAACATTTCCAGTACATCACTACACTCAGTAAAACAAGATTTAGATTGAAACAGGCTCACTCTATAGAACAAAAACATAAATAATCTTAGAGGTTACTTACTAAACTCCTGGCAGACTTCAACTGTGATTTTTGCCTGCTTTATGAATGTGTTGTTGAAATAATGGCAAGCAGCCCTCGCTTCTTGTTCCTTTTCAAACCCAACAAAACCAAAACGTCGAAACTCGCCATCTTTGTAAACTAGTTTGACGTCTGTTACATTTCCCTTTTGAGAAAAGTGCTTCTTTAAATCTTCCTGTGATACCTGCAATATTAGTATAACATAAAAGGTGAAATGTAATACAACATGGGAGTTTATAATTACATTTTCAATATGCTGTGCAATTTTGACAGACTCTGAGTTATAATTCAATACCTATAAGATGACACACTACAATCAGTGACACTTTGTTAAACTTTAGCTAAACATAATTTTAGATATCAAGAAAAACTGAAGGCACATGAAATAGAATTTATAAAAGAGCAGAAATTAATCTAAACACTGCAGTGCAGTACAAAATAAGAGGCAGACCCTGAATAGGTGAGATTAGGTGGGCTTCATCCCTAAACAGTTTAGGGGTCCGGCATCCAAGATTAGATTGAAATGCATCCCTGAATTTAACTAGGCCTAGCTTGGTAGATGTTAGAGAATAAAACTCGTTCATGTCCTCAATCTCCAAAGTGTACCTTACTTATTCAATTAATCACAGTGACACAGAATATTCACAGGTGTGAACAAGAGCCACTGGCTGCTCTGTCCCTAATTCTTCCAATGCACGCTTGCTTCATGGCTCACCAATCACTTGGGGTATGAGTGACAGGCTTTTTAAACAGAACCAGTTTCAAGCACAGATAGACCAGGGCCATATTTTTAATCAATAGGCTAGGAATCAGTTGGTCTAGGCTTACATGCATCAAATTTGAATTCTGTCAAAACAATCAGCAACTCCAGCAGAAATTAGCATGATAAATCAGTTTCATTCACGAATTTAATCAAACCAGTAACCCTATGTTATCCTAGTTCCATTTTTCACTAGGCCTAAGAATGGGAAGAAATTCGGTGGATCTAAGTAATAGATAGGCCTACACGGTGGGTATTTAGCAAGAAATGGCAGTTTCTTATAGTATTTTGGTTGCTTATTTTTAACATTATTTTTTGGGGTTGGCTGTAATTTAAATCATCTAACAATTTAACGTTATTTTGGGGGTCTCCTGTAAGTACAACACAGCTTAAGGGACATTAACCAACAACAAAAGTCCCATAACCCCTAAAATTGTAGGTTTAAAAGTTAAAAACACGATCTTCACAAGACAGAGCACGGGCTACTGTTACTGGAGTTTTTACAAAAGATGTACCCAGATAACTCTGACATCCTTCCGGCAAGTGCAATAACTTGTTTTACACTAAAATGGGGTACCTATATAGTAGCTCCGCCAACCCTTCTAGGCCAAGTTTTTGGTTGCTAATTATGAATTTACCTTTAATTTTTGGCACTAGAGTGGAACCTGTAATTAACCATCCATCCAACAAAGGGGTTTCCATCTGCTGATCTTCAAGACAGCATCGGGTACATCTGTTTTACAAACAAAGTGCAATAACCGTATGGGTACCACCAGGACAGTACTCACGGCGAAGGGACGTTCCCATTTGGCCGACAACAAACAAATTGAACCCCTAAAAGAAAAACCAGTTGAAAAGGTAAAAACAGGCGCGGAGCTAATAAATAGAATTACCAAATTTTGCAGTTAAGGTTAAAGACTGCACATTTAGGCCTCGCCTAGTTGGGATACGGAGCCAATGTATACAGATGGGTTACGCCTAAGTGCTTTGGCCTATGGTACCCCTTAACTAGGCCTGTAATAAGCATTTGATAAGGAAAACTTTACCATTATCTTACCTTAGCTTCATTATATACGCCATAAAACAATATCAAAATATCTACGAACAGACAAGTTAGAATGCTGAGTATGACTCGTCAACGAAAGCCTAAGTAATCCAGTCAATTCTGTTAACTTATCTTCAGTATATAACTCAGGCCTATCACTTACCTTGGCGGGAAGGTTTTTAACGAACAAACGAGACATTTCAATACTTTAACTGCGATATCTTTCACAAGTTAAAGGCTAAATACTGAAAAACACATGGAATTGTTTACATGTAAGTGCGACACCACTGTCATTATCAAGCAAATCGTCAGGAGCAAATGTTACCTATATGACGGCACCCCCAATGTTGTTCACCATTTTACCATCCCCAAGTTCTTCATTTATTTTTTCGTATTCTGTTGTTTCTAATATTTTTATTTACGTTCTACAGAAAGATCTGAACAGTTATTCGTTTGTTACAGGAACAAAACAGTCATTGTTGGGTTCAGTTGACCGGCGTCCTAAAAAAATCTTTCTCGAATACAGTACATATCGGTAATTCTCACTCTTCATTTACTGTGGTTGAAACATACCTCTCTTTTCAGCGTCGAAGTGCTGACCAATGGTCTATTTCATAATCTTATATCAAGTCTCTCTCTCTCTCGTATATATATATATATATATATATATATATATATATATATATATATATATATATATATATATATATATATATATATATATATATATATATATATATATATATATATATATATTATATATATATTTTATATATATATATATATAATATATATATATATATATATATATACATATATATATATATATATATATATATATATATATTTATAATGTATATATATATATAATGTATAATTTTTCTTTAGAGATATTCATTGTGGAGTTTTCACTTTAATGAAGATACTGTTCTATTTGTAGTATGATTCTTTATGTAAAAATGGAGACAGCTTTATACACCCATTTACCCATCTTCCATTCATTATTTTCTCTGCTTTAACTATACCCTCTCATTTTCACCCCTATTTATGCTGCAGCCTGACACTTTTTTTGTAGTGTATGGGGTGGTGAAGGTGAGCTTAATGAAAGCTTTAAGCCACTACCTGGTACCAAGTCCATGTTCTCACATCATTTTTTTTTATTCACTTTACTTAGACTACTACAGAGCCCCGTGTTTGTGAATATTAAAAGTGCAGTATATTTTAGGGTATGTATTGTTATCAGGGAAAGTAGATATTACCAGTAATTCTTGACTGTGTTATAGTTTTGGGATATTTAAAGAATCAATATATAGTATTATGTAAAAAATTCATGACTAAGTATCAAGTTCATTAAAGTCATCTACATTTAATGACCAATCTGGATTCTCAAGTTTAAATTATATAAAGTAAATTAATTACTACAGTACTACAGTATAATGAAACTGAAGTACTTCAACATATCAATTACCACTGACTTTACTGCAGTTTCATTTTATAAAAGTACAATCTTAAATGCTTACAAGGTTTAAAAATGCTTGCAGATGTGATACATGTGCATTATGCACTGCATCGTCGTATCTCCCTCTAAAATACCTACAAAGCCTTAGGATTTTAAAAAGAATGCTTTACTTGCCTTAGGATTTTATCAAATAGGCTTCACTTGCTTGGGGATTTTATTAAAAAGAAAAGGCATCTCTTCTTTGGGAATTCAGGCAATGACATTATTCCATATCTGCCCTCATACAAAAGGAAAATGTTGTTGATTAAGACAATGGAACTCTGCCCCTGTCATCTATCCATTTCCTAATATCATTTGTCCAACTTTTTTTTTCTAAGCTTACTAGTGCTATTCTTCTCCCCAATGAAATTGCATTCACAGAAATATTGTTGCCTTATATATGGACCCCATCTTTTACAGTAATTTTTATTACTGAATCAACAACTGCACACCTTAAAATAAACAGGTATTCACAATATAAATTATTATCTTTACATCATTTTTTATTAAAAGAAAATAAAAAACTTCAAGACAGCAAAATTTGCTATATAAATGATAAGAAGCTAATCAGTATTAATTGTTTGAATGCCCATACAGGTTTAAAGCTTTATTACATTACAATAAAGCAAAATATGTATTTATTTTTAACAATTTGTACATAATTCATAATCATGTGATTTCCAAATTACAGATACAAAATTTATTTTTATATGAAAAAATTCCATCACCTGAAGAATATGATAATTCACCTAGGCGCATTTAGAGAACTTTTATGAAAGATATATCAAATAAAAATAAAACAAGTTATGAGAGGAATAAACTTTATAAAATATCATCTTCATATTTCTTTTCTATGGTTCTTCTATAAAAATTTATAACATCCTTAGCAGCGATCTGACAATCCCGTAAGCATCTGTTAAAATTTTCTGTGCTCAAGCAACCATCTTGATGTGCAGATACCACATTGTAATCTAATCCATCAAACACAAATGTCACAACAGCTGAACTCTCCTGAAATAAAATTCTCAGTCAAATTCAGAATTTTCTGAAGCACATTAACATGAACATTGCAAGTTGTCACAAAACTACTTAATGTTTTAACAAACTATTGTTTATTACATCTTTGTGGGTTAGAATGTTTGTCTTTATAAAGCCAAGCTTATTTCCTACCTGTTTCTTACCATGATTACATCCGGAATAATTAATGATTTTCCTTTCAAGTTTTTAAAGGTCTACCTTGTTACCAGGAAATGTTAACTACATACAGTAATAAGTTTGGATGTCAATCCATGGTTTGGAAGCTTTTTAATGTTAGTGAAAATTGTTTGGGAGAGAGGAACCACTGCTACACAGCACTTATAATACACTTTCCACAAAGGGCACGGTCTTTCATCTTCTTTAACTTTATTTTGTTCAAATATTTACCAACATATTAACATTAATGTTACCACCTGAGAAGAAAGAGATTTACTCCCTCAGCTCAATGGAAGTTATTGCACACCAAATTCAAATCTTTAAACTTTAAAAATCTCCTGAAATAAAAAGTACTCCTACCTTCATTTCAGCCTCTGTTGGTTCAATAATGATAGTTTCTGATGGCGTGAGGCAGCAAGTTACAGCTGCAAAGGTCGATTTCATTTGCACACCAGCATCAAGTAGCGCCATGCACGCTGCATTAATGCTTGTTGATAAAGCCTGACAAAAAAGCAAAATAAATGCTGATATAGTTTGCATTATATATACAGTATCTTTATCTTACAAAGAACATAAGAAAGTGCCTGTTTCAGGTGTTGTCTTAAGAATTCATGTTAAAATTCTTAAAAATTCTTTACTGCAATGTTTCAGAGATGTAAAACTGAAAAGGATGTCTATATTCAACATCTCACTTTATATGTGTAACATTAAGAAAGTAAAAGTAACAAGTACAGAATCGTCTCAGAGACTGAAACAATATGTAATATGTCAAACACCACAAGACATACTGAAGATATTTTTAACGTCTGGCATGTACAGTACAGTACAAGAAAAGATGTACAGTACAGGAAGACCTAATGACTACATAACAGACAAGGTAGATTACATTATGATGAAGCAGCAGATCTTAGAAGAAAAACAGTACTGTAGAATATCCCTGCCTCCTTGGTGACATGAAAACAAAACAAAAGGTTACAATAACCTGGGGACATGGAGCACTGCTGGACTTACAGTAAATAAGAATATCCCATCAGTAAATACTGGTAAATACACTTTTATAATGCATATGTAAGACCCGTGCTATCCTACAAAGAGGAAACATGGTCTGGACTGACAACAAAATACTGTGCTGACAGTCATAGCCAAACTGCACTTGGATGGCCATATGGCGTATGAGTGGCCAAATGAGAGATGAATTACTCAGATGATAGAGAGAAGATGGAATCCCAAATACTGAGATGGTCTGAGCACATAGTGAGAAGAGTGGAACGGTTATATCAATAACAAAAAGATAGATAACTGAAACCAGATGGAAATTTACAGAGATGAAATGATTTGATTTCTATACAGCCATAAAAAAAATTTGATCTACTCTATACTGAAAATCTATAATCTAAGAAATCAAACAATTGATTCAAAACTCATAAATCTCCTTATCAAATACTTGAAAAACAGTATCTAATATCTGAGAAACCCATTTGTTCCAGTAAAACTTCTCGTGTGAAATACATGAATGAAACTATTAAACCTGTCAATGCCTAAGAAGACTGAAGAAAATAAACATCACACCATAAAACTATAAGCATCTACAAAGAGCATAATAGTTACCAATCCATCCGACTGCATCTCTTGAATGGTGACATTTACAGCTGTCCGTGGATGAAGATGAATGAGAATTACTTGTTCCACTGTCCTCATGATCACTGATTCTAAAGCTCGCTCTCCTATCACTGAAAATGTCAGGGATGTACATGAACTAACATGACAACATACTTAATGCTACAGGCACTGACTATTGGAAGCCAAAATTAGACAGATATTTCATTTACATTTCAAAATTATTTTTTTCATCAGTAGCTTTTCTGTCAAATTTTTGCCTTACAAGTTTAGACTTGTAATGTGCTCTTTCCACTACTGTCTTTTTACTTTCTGCCTGAAAGGAATTTATATGCCCTTCATCCTTAATTCCCTGGAAGCATAAAACCTATAAACAAAACGACAATTAAATGTTTTATTAGGTAAACACAATGAAATAATTTCCAGACTAAAATCTCAGGGGTTCCATGTAAAAACCTTCAAGTTCTACGAGAATGTCAGTTATAACTCATATACAAGAAGGAAAGAAAAAATATATTATAATAGCTAACTAACTGCAAAATAGCTGTAATTATAAAAACACTACAGTTTTAGATGGAATGTTGAGAAAATATTGTGGATTACTTAAGAAATTTTACCTGATACAAAATTTTACAGTTAATGTGTTAATTTGTAACATTCTATATTATATACTGAGTATCATAATCTTCATCACCAAGTCTGATGAATCTCCACCTTGTCGCTTTGCAACCCTGAGAGAAGACTCTATCTCTGGAGAGTTGCATTACCAAGACTGATAATTCTACATTTGTAGATTTGCAATCTTGAATGATAAGAAACTAAGATTACAGGTATTTCATATCAAGTTATTAGTAGTCACATCAAATTAGGCACTTTACATTATCAATAAAACATATTTTCAACATACTAGATTGGCCAGTGGAAGGACTGTAGCACACCTCTAAATGGCACTTATTGTAGTGACGGTTCAGAAGCCTTGACATCTCCTGGACCATTCACTGATGCCAAAGCCACGGTGCTACCTGGTACAAGATAATCAGATCTTAATGAACTTATACTAATACACTAACAGGTTTCAGGATTAATGCAACAGCCAAGTTTACCAGACTTTATATATAATACCATTAATTATTACATACAGAACCAAAGATACCTGACTCTCAGCGCTGTAAAGCAGATCTTAATAAAATCAGGATTCTGGCAGTAGTTAGTCGTACATAAGCTGAGTACTCCATTTCAAAGAATATATAACCTATGTATAATCATATTAGGAAAAGATACCAATGGTACTGTTTATGAAAGTTGATGACCATAAATAGTTATGAATTTCAAAAAAACAAATGTTACTGTTAAACAATTTAAAATTATAAACAGCAAAACTCTTATTTTTTCTATCTTTCAAATAAAATTTAAAAACTTTTATTCAATTTTATGTTTCACAAGTTTACCTTTCATTTGACTAAATCCCTAGGATACTTATCAGGAGGCCAAACCAATTACACCATGACTTATTTAAATGAGCAATGATGAAATATATGTGAAACTTCCTTTTAAAGAAAGAATTATATAATAACTTTGAAGCCTGAAGTTAATCTAGTTAACAGTCCTCTGAGTTATCCTTATAAAAAAGGTAAAGATTTCCCTTTGACTTTGCAACTCTTAAAAAAATCCTAAATATAGAAATCCATGATTAGAAAGCCCTAACATTATAATGACAGATCCGGTAGGATTAGAAGTGGCAAACTTTGAAATGACTTGGTGGACTTTGAAAAACATCATAATCTATTAACAATGACTAAAGTACTTTATTGCCATACCTATTGAATAAAGTGCTGACCCATCTGATCGAGAAAGGAAACTCAACTCACAGGCGTGT
Organism: Macrobrachium rosenbergii; assembly: GCF_040412425.1. Lineage (NCBI taxonomy): Eukaryota > Metazoa > Arthropoda > Malacostraca > Decapoda > Palaemonidae > Macrobrachium > Macrobrachium rosenbergii. Next base: position 9,958,881 of record NC_089770.1, on the reverse strand, counting down.
TGAGACATTTTCTTTCTGAAAAAAAAAAACTGAAATTATATAGTACAGTACAGATTATTTCTGTCCCTGGCAAAATTTCTTCAAAAGTCAAAAACATAAAAATCATTGGGCAAAATTACATGCAGTAATTCAGACATCACAGCTGTCTCCTGGTTGTAAATGAAAAGGAAATGAGAGAAATTTTACATTCAGTCAATAACAATGATCATAATTGCGTGTAGAGTGCACACAATGAGCATGTGTAAGCTAATCATCTACCAATCTGGTACTCTAACTTCAATAATTTATCAATCTGATGGGTCAAGGGATAAGAGGTCTATGTAAAATATTATGTTACAAAATATTACTAAAGCCTATAAGGCCTATATAGCCTATAAGGTTTTATGTTCTTGGCAGAAAACATATTTTCCACAGAATTATTGAAGAGGGAACAGACATGAAACATAATCTAGAGCTTATTTTCCAACTGCTTTTCTTGTCCTCTGAGTGTAACACTATACTATATAGCCATTGCTGCAGGAAAGGCTCAGCAGGGCACCATGATTAGTGCAAGCCCCTCTGGGATTAGGTTAACATAAAACAGTAAACAAAATACGGCATTATTCTGGTAAATTTCTGTAATTATCTTACCTGTACTGCAAAATATACTGTACACCCTTTTCTATACTGATCAGTCAAAAAATTTAATTAACAAACAATATCCCCACACAGCGCTCTTCCTTAGAATGACCATAGCCAAACAAAAAGAGCAAATATGAGACTCCAAAAAATAAACCTCCATGCTGACGATGACTCAGGAATGCTAGCCTACCTGGGCAATAGAATCATACCTGTCCAAAAAAAGGGTCCCACAAATGGATCAAATATGGGACGATAAATGGGGGTAACAAGAACAAACAAGGTAAGGTTGCGGCTAGTTTAAAAACAGGTTAAAGACATATTGCAACAGGGATAACCTAGGTTACATCCTAACCTTACCTTAACCAAGGGCAATGGGCTAATACCATAAATAACTTGACAACTATAAGGCTAGCATAATTAGTGAAAAAAAAAAAATAGGTACGAAAATACAGTAATCTTAGCCAATTACAAACCTTTAGTGGTCTAGCCTACCCTAAACCCAGCTTCCAGTTCCTGCAAGGATAAAATTTTAAGTGCTGTACCTGAATAAGACGACGACTACGAAGACTTTAAATTTGTGTTTATAGTGTTCCTACTTCAGGTTATTAAACTAGGAACACGCCAACAGTGACTAAGATGACGTCTTTTGAAAACAGCACACGAGAAAGGTATCCTACAATACAGAACCTTTGTGAGCATCACACAGTAGCTGTCTCAATACCCTAAGAAATAATTCAAAGAAAACATATGCTTATAAAAAATATAGTAATAATATTTAATATTACACTAATTTACCATAGAAACATAAAATTACATAAACGAAAGCAATTAAAAAATATTTCCAACATTAATGAGAAAGTACTTGCTGTTGTAAGATAAGTTTATGTCAAGTATATAGTCTATACATTGTTTACTGGGTGCGTTCTTATTTATTATTTTTTTAATAAACGCCAAAATAATATAATTTTTTTGTAAATAAAAAGGCTACGGTCTCTTCGGCCATAATGCTGGATGAGCCAGCAAATTTGATGTGGACTTGCTAATATTTTTATTTTTTTGTCTTATTAACCCAAAAGTCTTAATATTTTCATTTTTCCTAATTTCTCGTAGCATACATTCCATTTTCCCTTTCCCCTTTCTTATGTTTAAGCTTTGGTCCCCAGTTTCTGAATATCATTCCCCTGTAGGTACTTTACTCAGCACTTTAATTTTTAACCATTCCTTTGAGTTTCTTATTGTCTGTTCTCAAATTTTTATCGCCAATATTGCCGAACTTTGTGAACAGGTTTTATAAGGAATTTTCGTTTAAATCTTCGAATCTATGACAATTGGTTATATTGTAGCTTCCTTTACTTTTTCTCCCTCACTACTTAGAGACATTATATCATCTAGACATATCAAGGCTTCTATTTTGATATTCCTCTCAGGTGTTATCGTTTTCTTGCTTATTCCATTAACTTTGTCTGTTACAAATAAGCCTGACATTTTCTTCTATTATAATTTCCTTTGCTTCCCTCACCGGCCTGTTAATTACTTTCTTGCCATTTTCATTCAATTGGTAAGTTAATCTGACATTTTTTTTTATATAATTTTTCCTAACTCTTTCAGAAAATTTCTCAAAACAATTGTACACGCATCCTCAAACCAAATGTAAGTGGAAGAAGTCTCTAGGTACCTGTCATAATCTGTCATTACATTCAGCGTTATACGGTGGTCTTCTGTCAATTTTTCTTTCTATTCCTCCACACTGAAATAGGCTTGTTTCATAACTCATCTTGTCCTTCATTTTCCTAAATATTTTGTTTGCAGTGTCTGTGATAAATAGTCTTCTTCCATAACCTACGTCTAGCCTACTACCTTTGGATTTGCCCACTGATAATATTTATGATTTATAGCATTCATTAAGTATTTCTGTTTTATCTTCCGTTTCACTTATCACTGCTCTCATGCTCATCTGTCATTTTCTTGATCCATAATTTTCATCATACTTTTGCTCATTTTGTTCTCTGTCCTTATCCTATTGGCCTTCTGTGTGTTCAACTTTCATATCCCCATTCCTCAGTACTATTTTCCATAGTCACGCTTCTTCAGTCTCCACTCCAGTCCATTCCTGTCATCACAGCTCTAAGATGTCTGTGTTTATCTAACACCTCCTTCATCCTTCTTTCTTATTAGCCAAAAATCAGTTATTGGTTTTGTACCATTTTCAGTTCCTGTTTATATAACATTAATTTTTTGAGTGTGTGCATTCAGAATACTTCATTTCCTGGCTTTCACCATTTATAGTAGCCCCTCTTCTTTCCCATCGATCTATTCACCTACTTTGCTGTTGACAATTCCCACTATTAATAGTTTTTCTTCAAAACTATCTGCTTTGCTGAATTCATCTTTTACAGAGTTATATGTCTCCTTTTTTTCTTGAAATACTCTTAATTACTTTTTTACTCCCTCTCGAGATGTGTGTATAAATATTGGCTGTCCTGTAGGCTACAGAGAGCTTTTACATTCTGGCCGCTGAATCAAACATTTCTTGGTTTATACCACCTGCAATTTGTCATCTGTGCCCACGTCGTCTGTCTTTTGCAGTGTAATGCTACCATTATCTCTTATACTCTCTTCTAACGAAAATCATTACCTTCCTATCAGCACTTCCTTAATTTTGAGACACATGTGACCTGCCTAAAAAAAAAAAGTAAAAGAAGAGTTGTGCGTCACTGCTAACGATGTATTTTATTTTCATCCCTGGCGATGAAAATAAAAATATATAATTCCAAAAAACTTCATTGGTGAAAAATCTATCTATATAACTGAATGTGTACTGTACTGTATATATATATATATATATATATATATATATATATATATATATATATATATATATATATATATATATATATGTAAAAAATCACAGTAGATGCCAGTGACTTCAGTGTATAAAAATCCCACAGGAAAATGACAGGCAGAGTTCAGTACCAAGAGCTTTCACGTTTTCACGATGCGTTGACAAACGTGAAAGCGCTATTACTGAACTTCTGCCTGTCATTTTCCTGTGGATTCGCAATATATATATATATATATACACACACACACACACACACACACATATATATATATATATATATATATATATATATATATATATATACAGTGTCAAGTAGGGAAATTTTCTTTCTTTTTTCTTTAGACCATCGGCAATGAAACAAGCATCTAAGAAACAAACCATTTCCATGAATTACTTGCATTATTCCAAGAGAGAGAGAGAGAGAGAGAGAGAGAGAGAGAGAGAGAGAGAGAGAGAGAGAGAGAGAGAGAGAGAGAGAGAGAGAGAAATAGCATTAAAATGCTTCTACTCCCCACAGTGAGAGAGTGACATGTATACATCCAGTTTTTAAATCAGACGAGATAAATAGTTTGTAGGATACAGCAGAGTGGTATTTTATCAGCTAGACGATCAATCGGCCTTCGGGAAAACCCTCCTAGAGTTCTGCGGTAAACGATGACTTCAAATGCGCTGATAATGGTAAGTGCAATAATTATGCAGCGGACCTCAGTAAATATTTGGTGCAACTGAATCAGTATAAGAATAGGTCAGCTGCCTTGTCTATTTTTTTTGTTACCTGTTTCTAGATCTACCATGTCTAATATTCCAAAAGCTCTTTTATGAATTTCCCTGAGAGAGAGAGAGAGAGAGAGAGAGAGAGAGAGAGAGAGAGAGAGAGAGAGAGAGAGAGAGAGAGAGAGAGAGAGAGAGAGAGAGAGAGAGAGAGATGTCTGTTTAATTTGCCTGCAGTTTCAAACCTGGTGAAAACATTTTTAAAAACGATTTAAAAAAATACAAAACCGTTTCAGGCAAGTTATTACTTTCATTGATGTTGTCTGCTTTCCTGTTCATAAAACGCCATTAAAAAGAACTTTTGGAAGAGAAAAAAAGGTCTGTTTATATCAACATCCGCTTTTTTCTTCTAAATAAAAAAAAAAAGCATCTGTTCTTTTTTTTATTATGGGTGACGACTCATCGCCTCTTAGCCTTTTAAACAATGCTGGTGGTTTTCCTGCCAACCCCTTAAGGCCGATAAACCAAGGCAAGATTCTTCTAAGTTCTAACTCTAGTACAATACCACTGAAAGCATTACCACCGACGAAGGTCTGAAAATATTGGAGCTTAGACTAATCCCAGGGTTAGACATTTATCATAGGATTATCGCCACAACAATAATACGTAATGGTAAGCCAGGTCTTGTGTTTTACTTTATCGTCTTCAAAGTCGCCTTCTGTGACTGCTTAAGTATGACATATCGAGAGAGAGAGAGAGAGAGAGAGAGAGAGAGAGAGAGAGAGAGAGAGAGAGAGAGAGAGAGAGAGAGAGAGAGAGAGAGAGAGAGGAGTCATAAATCATGTAGCATTCTTGATGACACAACGGTTTGGTTTTTTCTGTTTTGATGTGATAGGAAATATTCGAAAACAACCATATCTCATCTAAACCACAGCATAATTAATTTTTCTTTTCCTTTTTTTAACAAAAGAGCCGAGGGGTGTGTAAAGATGATGCTTAAAACATGGATTGTTCCTTTAATAACATCAGTTTCTCTCCAAAACTAGAGTGAATTTTACTGTTTCGCTGGACTTAGTTTCTGGGACCGAGACATGTAACACGTAACCTAATACATTGTTTACCTTATCTCATCACCTATACCAGTGTATTATCTATAAGCGATTCTTGATTAACAACAAATTTTAGTCATCATTTGACATTCAGGTAATGAAAGCATCTCTCAGCGGCCGTATTACCAAGTTCGAATTTCCGTATGAACACGATTGCAAATTAATGATCCTGGAAGTTCTGTGATAGCAATCATATGCATAGACGGACTGGCTGCATTCCTTCTTTGCACACCATCTCTATTCCTATGGCAATTAAAGTGAAAAAGTAAGGTATCTCGGTACTTTAAAGGGCGAGTAACCGTTCTTCGTAATTGTAGATGTTCCGGATGACTTTTTTTAGCCTCTATTTGGGCAAAGAAAACACCGAAAGCGCTTACTCTACGTCTTTTGTTCTTATATTTACGGTGGAAGATGACTGACTACGCATGCGTAGTACAAGTTCGGCCATCTTTGTCCAAGTGTGTTGTAGAGCTGCTCCGCCTCCCTACTGTATTTTGCTGGTAATATAGTTCGGAGGTCGCTCATCTCGTTGACATTAGGCCAGGAAAATAATTAAATGTCTGCCCGATAATTAGAGGGGTGATATAGCCGGGGTACAAGTAAAGCAGGGCATGATTAAAGTAGAAATATGCCAGGGACACCAACATTGTTTTGGTATCTCGATGATGGCAGTATTGTCGCGGACACGAATTTTTTTTTATCATTCGACGTCGTGTGATTCTCCACTCATATTTCCGACTGTGAACGATGACAGTAATGGGCGTGAATGGCGGTGCTAACGAAAGTGGTGCGGTTTTTCCTCGGGTAGTACTTCGAGCGGTCTGCAAATGGGTGTAAATCTGGTTGGGAAGGTCAGGTCAAGTCCAAAATAGCCGAGCCTAGCTTACCGTAATCCTTTGGGTAATTTTGAGACTTCCCCCCGGGGTCGAAGGGCGGGTTGCTTGTCATTATGTACATTCGGGTTTGTAATTTATTTGCCCCATTTTGAAGGTTGCTGTTACAGATAGGTTCATTTTTGCAGTTGTGGACAAGGTCTAGTTGGCAAGCCGAGACTTTGGCCTAGAGTATTTTGTTTTCGTTAAGGCTCTCCTAAGGTGTAGTCGAAGGTAGTCACGTGCTTATAATATGTCTTTAGCTTATTTAGGCCCTTTTGTAACGAAGGGGAGTAGGCTAGCCTCGGTTTTCTTTTCATCGACTAACCAACATTAATATTTATTTCAGAGGCATTTCATTTCCTATTCTTCTTGACTAGTCAGAGTAGCCCAGGCAATTGTAAGTATTGCTGAGGCTACCCTGACTCGGTTTGGAATATTCTGCTTAACCAGCCCACTGTAGGTTAGGAGCGTATCACTTTGCAGGCTAACTTACGAACAATCAAGTAAAATTTATTCACTGTTGCACAGGCTGGATACGGTAGGATTTTTGGGTCAGTATTATGTTAGGATGTTTAAATGGTATTGGCACACTTTTCCATTGGCTCACAATTACCCTCTTTAGCTAGCCTATCAGAAGGAAAGACGAAATAGTCAAGCTTTATTTCAAATAAAAATAGCTCTCTAAAAGCTTTGTTTGGGAAGAAGTCTATTACCTGACGACCAGTACTTCCTAGTCTATTTTTTTAGGATCCTAAAAGGGAGAGACCTCCCTTTTTGGACATCTTAGCTTAACTGTCCTTCAAATTACTACAGAAATACCACGATAGATTTATTTTCACCCAGCAACAAATTTAATAAGGCTAGCCTAGTGATGTGATAATGATTGCAATATTTTCCTGGGTGGAAATTGATGTGCTGTTGATTAATAAGAAGGTGTTCACCAGTTGATGTACCCTAGGAAGGATTGATAAAATGAAATCTGTGTTATTTTCCTTGGGAGTTTGTGTCGTAATGGCAAAACTGCATGTTTGTTTTCGTTCCAACTTTTTTCCATAACATTAATGATTCTGTGTCTTATTTACAGGTACTGTTATTTAATTAGATGTAAAGTTTGTAACCTATTACCATGTGCAGTGTAGTGAAATGGCTGAAATAGTATTTCAAGTGGTAATAACATTACAAGTATTTAATATCACCTTTACAAGCAGTGGTTGGAAAGGAGGCTGCATGTCAATACTTGCAGAATGCTGAGTCACTTCTGAGATTTTAGTAGAAAGAGCAATGCATTGGAGAAGTTCACCTATAAAAGATAAGTGAAAAAATGGGAACCATTACCAAAGACAGGGAGAAAAACAGTTCCAAAATCAGAGGGAACATAGACTACTGTGCAAACGATTTAAAGCTAGAAAAGATATATGAGCTGTTGTTTGCTGACAGTACAGCAAAGGCTTCTAATCATAAGAAAAACATTGTCAGTGATATATGAAATTCCACTGCAGACATTGGATGCCTTCATGGAAATATCTGAAGGAATAAGATACAGTGCAGGAAAAAGTAAGATTATCTAGAAAAGTGAAGGAATGAAACCTAAACTAAATGAAAAGAAAAGACTCCAAAGAACTTTATAGCAAGTGTCCTAGAATATACTATTATGGCTGGTTAAATTTTAAAATTACTATAAATGCTTCTGCACTGAAATCTAAAACCAAAGAAAATGGTCTCATACTATGCTTAACTCAGATTAGAAGAAATATGGAAATATGCGATGGTTTCCAATGTGTTTAGCAGATACAACAAATCTGAATATAAGACAGGTGAAGATGATATCAGTGTTTTCTGAGGGCAGTATATGGATGGCATAACCCATTGCCCACACTATGTCTACTCTGAACCCAACTAGGCTGCAACAGTGCCAAATATTTCCCCCAAATGCTTGGTCAGTAAAGGGTATGAGTGAACTAGTTGATGACCAAGCAGCACACCTTGTATGTTATGATGTTGCTGGGGAGCCTGCCTTCACCCCCCCCTCCAACTTGGGTGACTACCTCTCCTGCATCTGATAGACAAAGGAGTTTTCTTTCTGGGATATTTGGCTTTGGGAAAAAATGGAAAAGTTTCTTGAATAGGTCAGTGACCTTATCAATTTTGCTTGTAATGTAGCTGCTCTGGCAGCTCCTGCTTGTGTCCTTCAAGGATGTGTGCTTTTACCATGGCATTGGCTGAAGTGGGAGGTGGGGTGGGTTTCAGTGCAGTTCTTGCCCCACAGGAACAAACAGCTTGACTTTGGAAAACCACCTTCTGTCACATGTTTCTATTGATCAAGAGGTGAAGGAGGATCTTTCTTGGCGGCTAGACAACAGGAACTTCCTAGAGGGAACTCTGAACTCCCCTCCCCTGAAGTTGCTCTTGTACTCTTGATTCATCAAGAATGTTGTAGGATTTTTCATTATGGGTTTGTGGATTTATGAGGATTGTCACTTCCACATATAATTTCAAGATAGATGCAGTGATCAACAGGGGTAGTGTTTCTCTTCCCCTTTTATTTGTTGGCAAGGCATTTGCATGAGTGAGTGGCCATTCATCTGCCAGCCAGACACATCTTGGGCTGTCAGAATGTGTTGATTTACCAGCTCAGTCAGTCATCAGGAGCAGCCCATGGAGATGGAGTAATATCTGTATCCAAATGAATTGGAGAAGCTGCCCAAAGTTGAGGAATCCAGATGACTGGCATGTCTGCCAACACCTAAAAAGGAAGCTCAGTTTTTGGTTGCCAATGTCGAACCATTAGACCGTTATATAAGATGCCTTCCAACATTCTTGGTACAACCTTAATGCTTATGCTTTTCTGTTGTTCTGCTTGATTTGCCAAGTTATCAACTGGGTGTTAGTACTCCTTGTCTTAGAATGATTGTTGTGGCTCCTTGCTGCCTGCAGGTGGAATGATATTTGGATATGTTCCCATCTTGTCAAGGCACCAAGAGAACTACTTTGGCTTGTGCTGTTGCAGCAGCCACACATGCTCAGGTATCACCAGTCCAAGCAGTCACACTTTATGGGTGAAGACCATCCTGCATCAGTGAGAGGGGCTTTTCTCACAGGGTTGCAGAAGAGATGTTTGGTGCCATCAGAAGATCTGTGGCAGGTGTTTGCCTGGCAAAATGGAGTGGTTGATGTCAATAGGGTATCTCTGAGGTCTTAGCTGTTATTCAGCAAAACTTTTCTCCCTATAAGCATTTTGAGGGATGCTGCACACCCCTTTCCCAGGTCTTCTGGCTGAAAGGCATGGATATCTCTTGAGGTTCTCCGAACAGTTTTTCCCACCCTGGGAACTCAAGCCTTGAGGGTGGAATGTAACTCATCCTTCATAGGCTCATCTGGGTGCTATATGAACTCCTGAAAGAGGTTACAGAAATGTTGAACTCAAGGCTTTTTTTGCTATCATTAACATCAGCAAAGAGAGTACAGTATGTGAATTGCATGTTTTCCCCAACTTAGTGCTGCACTCATACAGAGGGGATCTCTTGTTTTTGTTAGTTCTGGAGTTGCTGGTAGTAAAAACTCAGAACCCAGCAATTCCTTATGAGAAAGAAGTCTTTCTTGTTCTCACTCTTGTGGGACTTAGTAAATGATGGGACAATATGCTGTTGTGCCCATTATGAAATACAGGCAGTTCCCCTGTTAACAGCAAGCACGGTTAACGGCGATCCAGTTTTATGGCACTTGTCTGGTGACAAAAATCACCGACTTCTGCTTATCGACGCTGATAATTGGGTATTGGCGCCAATACATACCTAACAGTGGCGCCGATATTGAAAATTGATGCTTTTTGGCGCCGATAAGCTCTGAAAATCACCGATTTTTTATTATCATCACACCTTCAGAATGGAACCCACGCCAATAACCTGGGACTGTCTGAATATGGTAATACTTGTGCATGACTCAACACCTCAGACCTGTTTGCCAACAACTGTTCATTATTACTGCCAGGCACAAGAAAGAAGTATTCAAGAACATGGTCTCATTGTGGGTTTGGGAAGTTCTCGAACAAGTTGTCAGGCAAAGGTGTTGGGACAATACTCTTGGCAAGGGTTCACGTTGATTGGGACATGCTTCATTCCTTGCATTTAGAGGAACATCTTGGTCCACAAGTTCTTGCAACATTGTGCTACCTTCTAAACTGATCTTCCCTCCACATAGTGGGGAAACTCGAGTTTCTTTTTCTTAGACCTACAATGAGGTTACAACAAGCCACACTGGCCTGGGCCCTGTCATCCTAGATATCACATGCCAGGCTGTATGTAGATTACAGGATTTGCCCTATTTCTGCTTGTAGTTGCAATACCTAAGGAGTAAGTCTCCATATAACTTTTTAAAGTAATTTACATTTTTATAAATATACAAACCTCAAGTCTTTAATAATTCTCCTACCTCAAACCAACTCCTCAGTCACCCTCTTGCCAAATGGAAAGAGTGATGGTGAACATCTGATTGAGTATGTGGGTTTTCCCACCCCATCACTTTGGTTTCCCCACCCCCTCACTCACAGCAGCTTACTAAGAGCCTTGTTACTAAGCTTCAACAACTGTAGAAGACTTTAGGTTTGTACATTTGGAAAAAATGCAAATTATCTTAAAAACTTACAGTTCTCTCCAGCTATTCCATTTTGCACATAAGTCTGGAATGCTGTCTAGTAGAATTTAGCAATGTAAATTTTAGGTAATCGCAGTTTTAATTGAATGTAGGTTCAGAACTACACATCAGCTTGGAAGTAGTTATGATATTTTCAGTAATTTTTCGATTACAGTGAATAATCATATCATGGGAAAGACATGGCATTCTGATTATAGAATATCTATAATTGCTTTGGAATTGCGAGAGATGATAGCAAATTACTAAGGGTATTTTCTGAACTATGGTAACACAAGCGTGGAGGTTTGATGGTTTGATTTTGTCGGTTGTAATATAGAAGGTATACATATTTATATGAAACAGTGATCAAATGATATTGTAAGTTAGTGATATCTAATTATACAATTCTTTTTTTCAGCTGTAAGGTGTAAAATCACCAACTGAGCGGTCTGGAGTAAAAGATAACATGTCAGAAACTGCACTGAAGTTTGGGCCCGAGTGGCTTCGTGTTCTTTCTCACGGTGGTAGTGTGAACTCTCCTCCCCCCAGTCCAGGTTTAAAATTCAAGGTTAGTTTAGTGGTGTCAAAACTTTTGAGTAAATGTTTTGTAGGTTTAATGATAGTATGTTGTAAACCTAGGGTTAGTCCTTTTGGGCAATATAACTGTTTGTCTTGTTGACAGTAATAATTGGTAAAAATTTAAGTGGTTTCATGAATGCTTTATTTTTAGTGAAGTCTTGTTCAGACTTTAGGCTTTAGGGGAATGAAACAGTTTTTGTAAGTCTAACTTAGGTGATATTATGCCATAAGTTTAGTGGCTGGTACTAATCCAATTGGCTCATAGCATGAAGGGATTTGTTTCATGTTATTTTGGCCTTGTAGTGATACTGATTTATCTTTATAATAAAACTAAAAATGATATGTGGTAACTTTTCAAGTTATCCCCAGCTTGAATATTAATTAAAGGCTTGAAGTGAACACGGACTAGTAAAAGTTTTACTGTATTACGGTATGTACATTGATGACCTGACAGGGCCAACCTTTTCCTTACCCATTATATCATCGAAGGCATTTATAAACATTTCTTTCAAATCCTACAACTTGACCTTGTTGCCTCTTGCTGAGTAGGTTGTCCATTGTTCTGGCATGTTTATGGTTGTTTGCTTGTCAGCCTGCTGCTGTCATACACTGTGATTTCAAAACAAGGTAGAATTCGGAGATCTGATTGGAGTGTAACTTCATAGCTAGTTGTGATGGCATCTGGCTAAATAAATTTTTCTGGATGGTTGAGTTTTAGGTTACCAATTCATCATACAGTATTGAGGTGTTCTAGAAATGTTTGAAGCATAGGTAAATGTAGTAAACTATCACTAGAATTTATGTGAATGATAGCTTATATTAAGTTGTCTATACGATCATGTTGATTACATAATTGAAAAAATAAACTAACTACTTTTTCCTAATATGTATTCTCGAAGGGTTAAGTCCATGACTGTTATATATGGTGGTCTGGCCAGTCAGTTGAGTTGGTCTGGATAGTGACAATTTCAGGTTTGATGCACTTTGAATTTTACAAGTTTATCTCATTCATTATTGCTGTATCTTCACATGCTGTAATTTCTAGAGATTAGATGTCTCAATCCAGTTACAATGGTCTGCTGCCCTTGTCCTTGTATAAGAATTTATCTCAATACTGTCCTTGTCTTATCAGCTTTGGGCTTGTACCATCACTGTTTGTTTTTATCAGTAGGAATGTGTTAACATAGCATATCTGTTTACAGTAATATAGCTCAAGAATAATTCCCTATTTCCTGAGATTAAAGAGGGCTATTTAATATTGTAGTTTGGGTCCATAGTTGTCTGGTTGTCTGTCTGGTCCTACATTAACATCATGAGTTTTCAGGTTAATTTCAAAGACTTCATTATGTTCATATCCTGTACATTTGCTGTTTTTGATGGTAGAGAAGTCTGATAGAAGCTCCTGCATGTGGTATAGATCAGTCCCTAAAGACATGCGTTTACAAATGAGAGTAAATTGGATGAAATTAATGTGAACATAAAAGGTAGTTTAATGGTAGTTATAACTGAAAATAGGCATTTTTCGGCACTGATCAGCTCCGAGAGTTGCTGATTTTCGGTTATTGGCGCCTCTGTTAGGTATGTATCGGCGCCGATAAGCAGAAATCGGTGTCGCTAGACAAGCGCCGAAAAACCGGATCGCCGATAGCCGAGCCCGCCAATAGCCGGGGACTGCCTGTATATACATACTGTATATTTGCAGAATTACTATATATAACTACTGTATGTACAGTACTGTATATTTATATATACTTGTTGAATTTAGTTTTGAAATGTTCAGATTCGTGTATTAGACTTACAGTTCTTAGAAAAAAAAAATTGTTGCCCAAATATCAGGTGGCTGTGTAGGAAATTATGCTAAATAAAAGTTTATGACAAGGTTTTAGTATACTTAGGCTATTTACTACAAATAACCGTAATATAAAGGATCATGTTCAATTGCTTTTTTGTTTCATATAGCAGCAGTATTTGAAAATGCAGAGCGATGGTGCACAATTGCTAATGAAGCTGCCATTTCTATATGAAGTAACCCTAGGAAACTCGTAGGTTATGTAGCTGTAGCCATGATGCAAATTACAGTAAATAATTTATATATAAATTGAAAAATTTGCCTATTATGTGATATTGCAAGAAGCATGGTACAGCATCATTGCTAATGAATTAATAAAGTAGTAACCACGTATATCACAACACTGGTTTTATATAGTACTTGATCAGATGTTAATTTGATTTCCCCTCAATGGAAATATCCCATGTGTTATGCAATGCTTACCTTTGTTTTATATATTTTTATAGTACTGTATTGGAAAGTGCTAAATTTTTTTATGCTTATACATTTTGTAACCTTTTTTTATATAGGTAATCTGATATTTTTTCAGGTGGCAAAGCAATTTAAATGTAAAAAACAAGTGAGGAGCATAATTTTCTTTGGGCTGTTTACTTCGCATGTGTCATGTATAACTTTGTCTCATTTGTTCCAGTTGGCAGAACATCGATACGGTCGTGAAGAAATGCTTGCTCTTTTCAATAAACATCAGAGTCCGCCAGATGGAATACAAACATTGGGCTCGTTGTATGTGGAAGAACCGCAAGAGCCGTTGGCTTTCATACCAATGAATGAGGAAGAGCAGGTTGGTTGCCAAAACCTTTTGAAAGTACAGTTCTGGAAAGGATGTGGGTATACAAATTGTGTGTGGTGTTTTATTAGTGTTTGCTATATCTTTGTAAGTTCTTTATTTTTGTATTGTAAGTTTAAAAAGATTACTGTACCATGCTTTTTCTTTGCTTTATGATAGCTGTGTTGATGTAGAAAGAATTTCACGACTGTCATTTTGTCTTGAACAGCGCATGTGGCAAAGGGGTGTAAACAGTGATGCAGTGCTTCGTCAGAGCGGGCGTGCCCCCGTCAATGGGGTGGGTCGTGGGCGTGGGGGAAGTGTAGACCGTGGACGGGGTAGGGGCCGGGGGGCAGGTTCGTACTACACTCGAGGGCTAAGTTATGATGAAGAACTTGAACCGCGGGGCCCTAGAGAGGGTGGACCACCAGGCATGAGTCTTAGGTGAGTTACTATTTGGAAGTTTTGGTATTTTGCTGAGTTTTCTTAATCTGTTGTCTTTTTATTACTAGCTTAATTGGCAGATAAGTACTTCCTGTGATAAACTGTTGATAGTACTGAAGGTTCTGTGCAGCATCCCTGCTGTTCCAGCTGCATTGATGTTGCCTTTTACTTTTCGTCTGTTCTTTGTGGCCTCTTTCCACCATAGTATTCTAACTTTATGTTCACCTTCTCTAATTTTCACCTCTGTTTAAGAAATCCTTTTGGAGAACCTTATGATTGACTAGAACTGACTTGGTGGTCTTTTAAAATATTAAACTAATTTATGACAGTTTCAGGTATTAAATGTAACTCAACAAACCGTTTTTTGATAAAAAATTGTTTGATGTCTCACTTTTTATAAGATTTATGGCCAGCCTATGGGCTGTTCATGCTTAGAACATAGTTAAAATGTGTTATCCAGTGTTACCTAAACTTCGTGGCGATAGCTGTAAGTTTTGTTGATAATTAGATATTGACACATAGTCCCCCTTGTATATTTTTATTTCAGCTTTGGGAAGTAAAGATTATAGGTCCACACACACTAAAGTCTTCGAGTGGAGAGGCATTAATTTCAGTTCATATAGCGAGCAGTAGTGTGGTACTCAAGTCCCTGACTACTGATACTTTTAAGCTTATTGATTGTTTATTCTTAGAGACAGTTCCTCTGCTTTGTATTTCCCTTTGCTTTAATCACGGCTTTGGGGTTACATGCACTCTGTTCTTTGTGTAGCCAGATCTCTTTCTCTCTCAAAACTGGCTGTTATTGGCATATGTATCAGGGCTTGAAAGCAAGAACTCAAACTGCCACTGCACTTAAATATCAAGTACCTTCTTCATTCCTGGTCTGTTTTGTACAACTAACAAGAACTTCTAACGAGGAAGTTCTTGCCTTAATCCTTGTCAGAAGCATAAGGGTTTACCTGCAAAGAATTAATGTCTTTAGGAAAGCAGTTTGCAGTGATTCATGTCATGTCACAGACTAGACTAGACTTCAGTTTTTTTAAGTTAACAATATAGGATACCAGGAAGTCACCTTCCATCCTTAGATGCATATGTAATTAGACCTTTGCTGGCATCAGGTCAAGTTATGCCGTGACCTGAAGAATGGGAAGATATGATCATTATCCTCGTCATTTTTGAGATGTAGGTAGATGAGTTCTCTGGTATTTTGTTATAGAATAATGGTAAGCTTTTTTTCCTGTTTTACCTACATGCATATTGGTTTTCATCAACTGCTTAAATCTGGCCGAGTCAGTATTATCACTCCTTGTTAATCTCAACATTCTTGTATTTGGTTAACATAATGTTGATCAATGTCTTGTGGTCCAGTGTCCCCTTGAGGTTCTAAGGCCAACAACCTATGTAGCTACTCAAGGTAATGGATGTTTTTGTTTTAAATCTAATTAAAATTTATTTCTACATACAAACAGAAGACTTTACTTGATAAATACTATTAGCCCTTTTCTAAAACCTTCCCAGCTGCAGCTGGTTCATACTACCCAGACCAGTGTTCACCTCTAGGTCCAAGGGACCTAGATGCTCACTCAGATTAGTGGATAAAGAAACTCCTCTTCTGGGATATGTCTGGAACTGACTGCTACTGCAGATAAGGCTAGTGTAAATTAATTGATTTTTCAGTGAAAAAAATTATTTTGTTTAAACAAAATTAGGTATTTGAAGTAGCTGTATCTATTTTTTATGTTATAAAAGACCACCAAGTTATGATACAGTACTGCACTCTCATAAGGCTGGGAAGTTGCTGAAATGTCATTCCCAGCCTTGTATTTAGTAAAATCTACATAAAACAAGTAAACCATAGAAATTAAAAAACAAGCAAACAAAATGAAACACTTTTCTCTTGTTGTCATGGTTTTTAGATTGAGTTAATGCACAGTTATGATCTCGGGCTACGTCCGGTTATGCATTACCCCTTAAATTAAGATCTCTCCCAGGATATTGTTCAGGAGAGGAAAACTGAAGAAGAGAATTTGGTTTAATATTGTGTGTGTGTAGTAGGAGGCAGAGAGCTGGGATTAGTGTTTTTTTCTCAGCAAGGTAACCTGTCTGCTTTTGGTTGTGTATAGTAATTGGTTGAAATTGTATATAGAATGGTTGCATTAATAAACACAGTTCTCTGGTCATTGATATTGCTCCTGCAAGAATTTTTTGTTGCCCTGTGGTATGCTATGTTAAAGGTGTTGTTCCCTTATTTTCTTGCAGGAGTAAACCATTTGAAAGAAGTCAGAGTGTGCATGAGCAGCGAGCTTGGAGTGAACGTGGTTCAGGAGGTAGCGGTGGGCCTGGTGGTCCTGAAGATCGTAATGGAGCCGTTTCACCGCGAAAGGAGCAAGGAAGAGCATCCACTGAAAACTGGAGGTCCCGGGGTGGGGAAAATGAAGACAATGAAAGGTGGCGAGGGGCTGGAGCCAACCGTAATGAAAAATGGGGTAAGACTAGAATGTATTCGATGTTCATGGGAAATGGAAAGGATGGGGTTAACAGATTTTAGTAATTGAGGAGTGGGTGGCCGTGCTAAAACAAATAACTGTAATTAGGAGATGGTGATGTCATCTGTACTTAACTTGAAGTTCACCATTTACCATCTGTGAAAAAACTGCTAATTGAAGAGACGTATTCAAAAGCACACACATTTCCCAAGTGTCATGCTCCCTCTGTAGTGTGGAGACATAGATATTTAATGTTTCCTCATTAAAGAGGGAGCACTGTATATGTTCTCCAGTTTGTGGTTTTTCAAGTTTCAGTGGTCAATACTAATCTGTTATCATTTACCGTTATCACGAAATGAACCCTTTCGGGTTTCATCCGCTTACCAGTTGTCTGTGCCATTTGGCATTGTACATTTAATGAGTGTATGACTCGCTTAGGTATATAGTACATAATTTGCTCTGAGCTTTCGTCTTAAGTGTATTTTTATTATGGAATAATCTTTACAGTTGGACCTTCACTAGACAAGTTGTGTACATCATACAGAAGATATTATGTAAAACTATCAAAGACGTACAATTTATGAAAATTTAAGATTTAGAAATAAAGAAGCAAAGACGGAGAAGTACACTCCTACTTGAGAGTGTTCTCTCACTTTGTCTCAGGTTTCTTGTACAGTACTTAAATAATTTGCCATTGTACTTTTGGAAATATAGTCAAATGTAGTAAGACAATGGGTTTTAATCTAGAAGCATCAGCTGTGGAAGAATTTTGTACAAAAAATGTGAGTTTGTAATATAAAAAGCAACATAATGTACCCATTTGTTATTGACACCTGTGAAAGGTACACAAGTGCCATACAGATGATACATCTGTGGCATGACTTAGCATGTAGGTATATCTGTGGTGGGATCTAGCATGATGTGTGTGGGTGGGGAGCGGGGAAGCAGAGTATGTAGGTATGTCTGAGGTGAGGCCAGCTGAACATGTAGGTGTAGGTGCATGATGTTTAATATTTCAAGATATTAGGTTTAATATCTGGTCTGGCACTTCCTCAGGGACACGTGGTTGGCGTGAACGGGAAAATGGCCCTGACAGTGAGTGGGAAGAGGTGTCGGGGCGGGGAGCTGGCCGGGGGGTCCCTGTCTCGTCCCGAACTTCCCGCCCACCCTGGGACGAAAAAGATGGCCGCCTTCGGAAGTCTTGGGATGAAGATAATTTGCCAGAGTGGTAAGTATTTGCTTTGGATTTTTCTTCATATCTTTTTCTCCTAATAACTTAGAAATGCATCTAGTGTAGCCTACATGGGAGTTTCTTGCCGAGGTACACATTCCTATTGCTGTATTTATTAGGAAAGATAATTGCTCATTTACACTTCATTCATTCAGAGAACATAAACAGAAGTTCTGGTTTCTGCCTAGCAAAGATAACTTTCCTTAAGGGTAAGATTATGCCAATCAAAAATGTAGCCTTTGTTCTCTAAGATGCTCAGTAAATTTATGAGATTTCAAGAAAAAATAGCACTTTTGACAAAGGGAAATATGATATTTATTTCATTACCATCAGCACTCTACATTTATATTCTTGCATGTTTATGAAAAGCATGAATTAATAAGTATTTCCTAAGATAAGGAAAAAAGCTGAAATATTGGTATTATCAAATTACCCTCCTTTTATTTTCATCTGTGGTTTGTAGTTTACCTTATTCCTTTTTTAAATTAATGATTTGTGTTTCACAGGGCCACAGAAAATGCTGATGAAAAAGGTGGTAGTTTTGATGCATCAGGGGCATTTCATGGCCCTGGTTGGTCAGATGAGGAAGATCCAACAGCTGAAGGTCGAGGTGGTGGTGGAAGAGTCAGGCAGAAGGTTAGTCCTGACAAAACTGCCAGGACCGAAGCTCCTGTGGCTAATAAACATGAGTCAAGTGCAAGAGAGAGTGAAGTTGAATCCCAGGAAGAGATCAAGAATGGTTTAGATGAAATAAGGCACAACACCCCTGTCAGTGATATAGACAAGAACCATGACAGTCATAAGCCCCCAAACATTGCTGAATCACAGGTATGCTCATTTGATGTTAGTGGTTTATCACCAAGGGATGCAAAATATTGATAGCCCACCAGAGTTTGGTGTGTTTGGTAATTCCTGTGAACTACGTTATCATGGTGACTAATTAAAAAGAAAATACATTTTTTAAAATGCAGTAATTTAGCACTTAATTAAAAAGAAAATACTTAGATTTTAAAAATGCAATCATTTATTTATTACTTTTATATGCACTGGAAATTTATTTGAATGTGGCGGATGGTTTGTCAATTACATACATTTTTTCTTTTTAGCCTAATTCTGTGGATGCAGTTAAACAGATTGTTGAAGAGCCTCCTAGTTGCCCTGAACCACAGCAACCACAACAACAACAGCAACCTCAACAACAACAGCCACAGCCACAACAACAACAACAACAGCAACATCATCAACTTCAGCAACAACTTCAACAACAGCAACAACATCAACAACAGCAACAGCAGCAACTTCACCAGCAACATAAGCAACAGGCACAGCAGCAGCAGCAGCAGCAGCAACAGGTGCAGCTGCAACCATCTCACTTACCAACCCCTCTACCAAACGGTATCGTCAGTGATGACGAAGAACCACACGAAGTGCAGATGCCGCCAGAGTTCCAGGTAGTTCCAAGTCCCGTCCAACCCCCCCAGCCAAACATTCAGGTGGAACCTGGGTCCTTCCCGCCTAGAGAGTACCAAGCTGAAGAAGAGAAGTTGGAACACATGCGCAGTGTTGCAGACGATTTGGTTGCCAAGTTGGTGGAAGAGGATGACCTTAGACCACAGACAGGTTCTCCCAATCAGGTTGTAGTGACCCCTGTGTCTATGGGTCCCATGCCTGATCCTACGCCACAAGGAAACCATACGTCTCATATCCCTGGGGATGATAAGTGGTACTACATGGACCCTCAGGTAATTGCAGTGTTGTAGAAGTAGCAGCAGTAGCATTTTCATAGGCTGATGCAACCATTATGCTAATTGTCATATTACAGTTCGCTTTTAAAAGTAATTTAAACTATCATTATAATTTGAATAAGTTTTAAGGGGTTTTGCATTATTTTGGTGGTTATGTTGCCCTACCACCTTCAGAGGGAATAATTGGAATAACTGTTTGAGGTTTTTAAATTTCTAGTCTTGAGTTGGATGTTACTTCTGATTAGCAGTACTGAAAAGTACTTCAGGGGAGGAAGATTTTCAAAAACATTATGTAATCTACAAAGCTTTGTATCTGCATAAAGTAGTGCAATAGTGACATGATATTTGCATTTCAGGGTGAAGTGCAAGGTCCGTTTACGTCAGGCGACATGTCAGAGTGGTATCGAGCTGGGTATTTCACACCATCGTTATTATTAAAGAGAGATTGTGATGATCAGTTTGCTCAGCTTGGAGAGTTAACTAGGATATTTGGGAGGGTGCCTTTTGTACCAGGACCACCAGTGTCACCGTTAAAGGTATGTTGTTATTTTTGGATACTTTGAAGAATTTTATTTAGAATGTTATTTAGGAGTTCAGTCTTAAATGCATGCATTTTGTATATATCAAAACAAACTATTTTATGTATGATAGCCTGATCTGCAGTAGAACAGTCTCCAGGCACATTCCCTAGAAAAGCATCCATGTCCCTCAGCAGCTCTTCTGGTGGAACTAGTCGTGATCTGCTTTTCTTGTGTGTTTAACCCTTGCAGTCTACTCCCCAGAAATTCGTTCGTATCTTCTGTCATATATTCTCATTTGGTTTAATTTTGTCATCTTACTTCATTTGTCTCCCCTTAGGCACAGCCACTGGATAAATTAATAATTATTTGCATAGCATTTTTATTTGTATTTGCTTAGTGTTTGCAGTGTGGATGTATCCTTTCTTTGCTAAATTAGTTTCCTTTATTTTTGTTACTTAGTTGTATAGTTCTTAGTTTCCCTAGTTGCAAGAGATCAATTTTATTTGTTTAGTTTACTGGTTCCTATTGATGGTACGAAATGTGCTCTAGGTTAATGTTAGATTTCTGACCAAAGTTGCATATGTACTTTTGTGTGTATATGTATATATATATATATATATATATATATATATATATATATATATATATATATATATATATATATTATGTATATTATGTATTATATTATATATATATATATATATATATATATATATATATATATATATATATATATATATATATATATATATATATATATATATATATATATATACAAGGGTAAGTCAATGATAAGTCAAAAGTTCCAGGAAGAGTGTTGAATTATGTATTTACACAGGAATGAAACAACCCAAATACTTGCAAACAATTATCTGTGATGTAGTGATCCATATAGACTTGATAATTGTCATCCTCTTGCTACCGTGGTGTTAACATCTGCTTCAGAAAAGTAACTTGAACCCATGGAAAAATAAAATTTTGAGATGAGAGCTAACATCAAGTTCCTGACCAAGCTTGATTGGAAAACCAGGAAAAATTATTGAAGCTTTGCAACAAGTTTATGGAGATTCTTCTCCATCTAAATCAGTTGTTTATGATTGGATAAAAGCCCCAGGATGGTCGAGGACCTCAAAGACAACCCAAGAGAGGGAAGACCACGACTGCAAAAATGAAAGAATTGTGAAGCTTTGGTGCAGAATCTAGTGGATGAAGATCGCCGGATTAATATCGATATGATAGCTAATGAAACTGGGATCTCCCATGGTTCCGCATTTTCAATTTTAAATGAAAATCTTGGTTTGAGTAAACTTTCAGCACGATGGGTCCCAAAAGCGTTCGAAGACCAACTGCATCAAAGAGTTGAACTTTTCTCTTTTGCAGTTTTAACGAAGATTGAATCAAATGAATCAGAGTTTTTGACGGATTGTTACTGGAGATGAAACTTGATCCATCAATATGACCCAGAAAGTAAAAATTCAATCAAAAGCAATGGTTAAAGAGGTTCAGCTGCACAGTGAAGTTCAAAGTGGCGAGATCTGCCCAGAAGGTTATGGCAAGTGTTTTGGGACTCCAAAGGAGTGATTTTGATTGATTTCCTGAAGGACAAAAAAAAAAACAATCACGGGAACTACTACAAAGGTGTTTTGCAAAACTGAAGACTGCATTGGCTAAAAACGTTGAGAAAGTTGCACCGCAGAATTTTGTTCCATCATGATAACGCTCCAGCACATTCATCAAAGGGTTGCAAGAGAAGTCCTACGGAAAATTAGGTGGAAAACTCTTCCACATCCTCCTTATAGTCCTGATCTTGCTCCTTCAGATTTTCCTGTTCCCAAAACTCAAGGAACACTTAAGAGGAGTCGGTTTTGAATCTTTGGATGCTGCTAAACATGCAGTTTCAACATGTGGTTTAATAGAAAGGCCCCAAATTTCTACAAAGAAGGGTTGCAGAGGTGTGGAAACAGCGCTCTTGAAAAGTGTATAGAGTTAGATGGTATATGTAGAAAATGTTTGAATTTCTTAAATAAAGAGTATTGAATTTTTCCTGAACTTTTGGACTTTATATATATATATATATATATATATATATATATATATATATATATATATATATATATATATATATATATATATATATATATATATTATGTGCTACTCTACACACACTGTAGTTGAGAATGCCTCAACATAGATTAAATCTGTGCTGTGTATAAGCAGTGCCAGAGCTTTATGACTAATATTAAAAAATTTTCATTATCCTTATTGCTGCTGTTTCACACTGTTAGTTCTACCAATAGAGTTGCAAGAGGACTTGGATGTTGACTCAAGACAGGTGTAATCAAGACCCCTCTCTCTTATGGATGTTTCTAGAGATTGCTCTACTGTGTTTTAGGGTACCTTTAAATATTGGGTTCTTTTGCTGTCTAGAACCTATAACACTGTTTAGTGAGATACTAGGGTCAGTTTAGATATTAATGTGGTTCATGGTAGTATTATATAATTTGTATTTTCATATAAGTAACTTACCAAGTAATTACATAGCAGCAACTTTTTGAATTTAGCGGTAGCGCTTCTTTTGTTTTCCTGTAGGTGACAGCCCCCACCCACTATCTGGGAAAACAGGAACAACCTGGCCACCATGATTCAATTTGTTTCTGCTGGCCGTGGTGTGAACATAGGCTCTGCACCCTTTGCAGCGGCTTTTTTGGATTTCCCCGTAGCTCATTCATATTTGATGAAATACAAGTGTTTTGTTCTGGTCGGCACTCAGGCTATAGGCAGTTTATTTTTGGCAGTTTTGAATAGTTTTCAGTAGATTACTTAGAATTATGTCTGATCTTAGTAATTTGAGTTTTTGCGGTTGTGGCGAGTTAGGCTGCAAGAATAGGCTAACTAAAATTATTATCCTCATATGACCTGTGCTAAATGTAGGGGCCAAGATTGTAGTGTTGGTAAGACCTGTAAAGAGTGTTCAGTGTGGGAGAATAAACAGTGGAAGGTTCTTTAGTCTCATTTAGATAAGTTAGAGAGAGATAGAAAGAGGAAAGTGGCTTCTAGAGCTGAAAAATGGCCTCATAGTTGAGAAACTACACCAAAAGCTAGTTTAGAGGTTAGCCCTGTTACTCCCTTCTGTTCCTATTCCTGCTGTTTCTCCTACTCATTGCCTCCATATTGAATAGCCGTCTCCCTTGCCTGGCTCCCATGCTTCTGATCCTAATGCCATTGCCAGTCTCGAGTCTAGATTTGATAAGAAACTTAATCTAGTAGTAAGTACTGTTGCTGATTTAGGGGCTCCTCTTAAAGTAATTATGGAGAAAGTGTTTTCAGAGAAACTGCAGAGTGATAGTCCAGTCCAAGGAGAGGAAGTGGCTATCCATCCCGTTGGTTCTCGTAGACTGAGGTCCCTGTCCTGCTCCCCCAAACCTGGGTGTTTGCCCATGGGTAGTTTCCCCTGGCCATACCTGTTCATTTCCAGGTGTCGGCAGACAGCCACTGGAAAGGCTTGTTCAAGGATATCCATCTGTAGTCCTCCAGCTCTTCAGACGACTACGGTGTTGACAGGAAACGCCACAGATGTTACCTGGACTCTTCCCAACCCCTTAAGCTCCCTTCTGAGAACCTTGGTCGGTATTCAGATCTTCTGCCTGTTAAGTTGTACAAGCAGACCCCGAGTAGTCCCAGACCATACAAGCAGACCCCGAGTAGTCCCAGACCATCTTGCAGTTACTCCATGGATCCTTTTGTTCCTGCCTCTGCCCATCAGCTCCCACCTGTGTCTTCCTGGGACAGTCTGGAGACCTTCTTACCTGAGCGCCCGGCTTATGCTCCAGAGCGCCTACATCTGTCTCCCAAGCGCCCAGCATCCCATCCTGAGCGCCTGGCTCCCACTCCCGAGGGCCCGGCGCCACTCCTGGGTGCCTCGCCCCCACTCCCAAGCGGCCAGCGCCTGTTTTTTTTTTTTTTTTTTTTGTCCCCTCAAGGTCGTCGTCTCCTATGCCTCCTCCTGTTAGACCTCCAGCACCATCTCCTTTGCCTTTGGACCCTGGCGAACCTGCTCTGGCTCCTAGTAAGTGACAGTTAGCCCAGATCATGGACTTAATAAAGAAAGCTCCTTCCACTTCTGAGCCTGCTCAGGATGATTTTCCTTCCTTTTTCGCCCCAGCTGCCCTGTCCTCGCCTGCCTCGATGTTCTCAATGAGGAATCAGCTGGATGACAGGACACACCTCCCCAAGATGGTCTTTTCATCCCCCTCTCATAAGTCATTTAAGGAGATAGGAGGCTGGCTTTCCACCAAAAGAGAGCAAGGTAAAGTGTCTTTCATTTTTCCTCCTCCTTGTCTGATTCGCGGGAGGTACTAGTCCTACATGATCAGGAAGCTCCTTTGGGAGTTGCCTCCTCCCAAGGGGATTTCTCCAGTTTAATTGACTCGTCTCAAAGGTCTGCTTTCTTTTCGGCCAAGATCATGTTTTCGTCCGCAGAACTGGATCATCTAGTAAACCTTTGAAGTCCTCAGTTTCCTTGATTGGATTGTGGGTGCACTGGCCAAGAAAATTGAGGACCATCAAGATTTTGCTTCAGATATTGCCTCAGACTTGCTTGGAGTTCTGTCCTGTGTGGACAGAGCTGTTAGAGATGGTTCTGTAGAGCTTTCTGCCCTCGGTACTTTTGGGGTACTGAAGAAACGAGAGCTCTGATGCTCTTTTACTTCTAAGGGAGTTACTCAGACCCAAAAGTCAGCATTGATGTTCTTGCCCCTGGATAAGAATCATCTCTTCCCTCAGGACACAGTGAAAGAGATAGTATCGGGCTTGCAAAAGAAGGTGATGCAAGACTTGCTGACCCAGTCTTCTAGGCATCTCAAGAACTCTTCTCTTTTTCAAGTTAGGACCACTTCCCCCCTCCAGCAACAGCCTTTTTGTGGAGAGAAATATCGGACGCCATTTAGGTCCCACGCAAATGTCCGTTTTGCTTCCAGGGCCATCAAGAAAAGCTCTTCCAAGCCAGTACAGAAGTGAGACAGAAGTCCTTCTTACACATGTAGGAACCAGACTTCTAGAGTTGTGGGAGAAGTGAGCACTGAGAGGAGCGTAGCCCTGGATTATCAAGGTTTTGAAGGAGGGCTACGTCATTTCTTTCTTGGAGAGCCACCCCCTTAGTCGCCTCTTCCATCACATTGACAGCATACTCGGTAGGCTCCAAGAAACATTCAGCCTTGTTGGAGAAAATCTTCCTCCTACAGAAAAGGGCCATAGAGGAGGTTCAGAACACCAGCTCGGACGGGTTTTACAATCATCTCTTTATGTTACCAAAGGCATTGGGGAGTTGGAGATCAGTTTTCTATATAAGTGCCCTCAATCACTTTGTCTTGAAGACAAAGTTCAAGATGGAGACAAGCCAATCAGTCCTTGCATCCATTCACCAGGGCGACTGGATGGTAACCTTAGATATGAAAGATGCATATTTTCATACCCTGATTCATCCAAGTTCCAGAAAATATCTAAGGTTCATCTTCCAAGACAAGGTTTACCAGTTTCTGGCTCTTTGCTTTGGCCTTTCCACAGCCCCTCAAGTGATCACTTGAGTTGTCACTCCTCTGTCAAAATGGCTCCACTTAGCAGGGATCAACGTCAGTCTTTACCTAGACAACTGGCTTCTCCGATCTCCGTCGAAGGACAAGTGCATGGAAGACACACACGATCCTTTTCTGATCCAGGAGCTGGGTCTTATAAATCTCCAGAAATCCCAGTTGAACCCTTTGCAAGAAATCCTCTATCTAAGGATGACACTGAACTTTCAGGCTTTTCCGTCCCCCAAGAGGGCATTCAGCTGCCTTCAAACAGCCTGGGATTTTCTAGCCCTATTGTCTTGTTCGGCTCAACAATGGATGAGCCTATTGGGGATTCTGACCTCCATAGAGATGTCTGTCAGACTGGGCATATTACATATGAGAGTTCTCCAGTTTTACCTGAAGGCCAGCTGGAACATGAAGAGACAGCCAGACCGTCATGTTTTTCCAATCACCCTGGAGATAAAATCGGACTTGCAGTGGTGGCTGTCGGAAGGGAAGTCCCTTCATTCTCTGAACCCTGACCTAGACTTCTATTCCGACACCTCAGACATGGGCTGGGGAGCCTTGCTAAACAATCAAGAGGTCTCCAGGACATGGACCCCAGAACAACAGGACCCACATATCAATATAAGAGAGGTGAAGGCAGTTCAACTAGGCCTTCAGAATTTTTCTCACCTGGTCCACAACAAGACCGTCGTGGTGCATGTGGACAATACCATGGCCTTAGCTTACATATGCAAGCAAGGCAGTACCCATTCCTTCTCTGAGGGAGTGGTTCCCAGAATACCAGGAACTTGCCTTCCTCTAGCATCAAAAGGTTATCGGGCAATGCTTAACTCAGTTTTCAAGCATAGAGGCCTGGATCTCTCATTGAACTGTGACAGCTGAGACCTGATAAAGTCGTTCGATACAAAGAAACAGAAAAAGGACAACACTTTGGTCTTGCAGAATCTGGATGTGGTCCTGAAATGGCTTACAGGTCCATTTTTTGAACCCCTTCGTTCTGCTTCTATTCAGAATCTGACGCATAAGACTCTCTTCCTCTTTGCTTTAGTTACGGCTAAGTGCATCAGTGAAATACAAGCTATTGACAAGAGAGTGGGTGTCTCGCAAGGAGATGCAGTTTGTTCCTTCACCTTAGGCTTTCTGGCCAAGATCGAGGACCCGTCCAAGCCCTGGCCTCATTCATTCACTGTGAAGAACTTAACGGGTACTCTCGGTCCAGAGGGGGAAGAGAGAGTGCTGTGTCCAGTCAGAGCTTCGAGATACTACCTGAACAGGACAGAAAAGATCTAGTAATCTTTGATGTTTTGTAAGGAACCCATCTTGTCCTCTGTCAGAGGACACATTGTCATTCTTCTTAAGAGATTTGATTAGAGAAGCACATTCCCAGATCCAGAAGGACAGTTTACCAAACTTTAAAGTGGAGCACACGATATTAGAGCGGTGTCTACTTCCTTGGCTTTTAGACTTGTCCTTGATCTCCATTATCCAATCTACCTACTGGAAGGGCAGGTCCATTTTCGCTTCTCACTACATGAAGGAAGTAGAAACAGTGTTTGATGAGTGTAGTACCGTGGGTCCGTTATTGGTGGCTGGCATGGTAATGGGTGAAAAATTATGGGAAGCACTCTTTTCTTCCTATCTTTTCATCTTAGTGTAGGTTTCTTGAGTTTTTAGGGAGCCTGTGGGTACAAGGTACCTGGAGTATCCACCAGTCAGAGTGGATAGGTTGTGGTTTTTATCAGGTTTTTCAGAGTAGGTGACAGTGTTGTTTGGTTTTTTAATGTTGGTACTGTGTCCAGGGTAAGGGCACCGTATTGTATGCTTTGTTAGCCATTAGGCATATCCTCCACTACAAAGCTCCCACTTAAGTATAGGCACTCCATGGCTCAACAGCCACGCCACTACAGGTTAAGATGAGCACCAACCAGAGGCAGTATTCATCTGCAGTAGATCTCTTACCAGGTAAGGAAACAATAAACATTGCATACAGTGCTGGCAGATTTTTCTATTCCAAATTCATCAACATTCTGTAATGCTTTGGATTAGACTGTGTCCATGCATCCCACCTCCATTCATTGTGGTATTCGGCTATGTAATTACTTGGTAAGTTGCTGATATGAAACTGACATTTTCATAATAAAGTAAAGTTTCATATATACTTACCAAGTAATTACAGAATCCAAGCCTACCCTCCCTTCTATGGACATGAGGGCACAAACAAATTGAATCATGGCAGCCAGATGGTTCCTGTTTTCCCTGATAGTGGGTCAGGCTGTCACCTGCATAAAAACAAAAGAAGCGCTACCGCTAAATTCAGAGTTGCCGCGTGAGGCAGACACATTAGCTATATAATTACTTGGTAAGAATACTGTTTATGAAACTTGATTTTATTATGAAAATGTCACATTTATTTACTTTTAAAAGTTATTATGTGTTATAGTTTATTAATGTTTCTTTGATTTGCTTCCTGTTTGGGCATTAAAAGTGGTCGTTATGATTGAAGAGTTATTGTTAAATGTTCTCTGGAATATTTTTTTTATATATTGAGTCCATTACTGGCCATGCTTTTACATGTACTTTCTTTTAATAAGTAAAGGACAGATAAAGATACTATGAACTGAATAAAAGACAGATAAAGATACTATGAACTGTTTTTACTTGGGAAGGTTAAGTGCCTTTGAAGAGCTTTGAACCCACTTCCTTGTCTCTGTGAATTAATTTTTTTTTACTGGTCAGTTCTCCTTAAGTGCAAATATTACCAAGTGTGATGTAATATAACTCTTAAATAAATAAAAAAATACTCTACTACATAATGTCAGAGTTAGATTATGCTGCAAACCTTTTGGTTTATGATGTGACTAGCAGATGTCATGTGTAGGCTACACTGTTCTGTAACTCCACTTCTACTTAATGAACTCTCTCTGTTCCATAAGGCTATCCTAGAACGTGTAAAGTTTGATGGTTTTACTAGTGCTTTTAACACTCATGTATTTTGTATTATTTTGTTTTGTTGAAATACAAAATTAATTATTTTTTCCTGCAATGGTAAGTAAAACATAAAGCCCATATGAAGGTCAGACCTAAGGGAAAACCAAACAGTGAGGGCAGGAAATGAAGAGTGGGGCTTAACTCTATAGGGAGTGGCAGTAAAGTTTTTTTTTTTATTATATGCATATGTTAGGGTGTGTTTTTTTTATATCCATAAGTTGGGATGGTTTAGGGGTAAGAGTCAGTGTAATGGATTGCGCTTAAGAGCGGTAACATTTTAGAAAGCAACTTCCATTGCAGGTGACAGAGATGCTGAATGCACAAAAACAAGCTGAGCGTGAACGTTTAGAAATGTTACAGAACTACATGATCCAGAAACAAGTTTATCAGCATCAAATGGCTGTCAGGTTAGTTTCATGGTGTTTTGCTCCCAAGTTCTGAACTCTGTCAGAAATGTTGCTTCCTTGGTCATTGCCTGAAATCACTTTTAGTGTCATTGTAGTTTGGTAGTTTTGCATTGTTTAATATACCTTTTGGATTTACATATTTTGTCCCCCCAAGGAATTCTTCTTCGTTTAACGTGCTTTTTCTCATTTTATATGGGGTAAGCATGATGCCTTCTTTAGTGGAATTAATTTCCTGGAATTTTTCATGTTGGAAAAAACATTCATTGCAAACCTGTTACTTGTAATTAACTTTTCCTTTGGCGGAAGAGGAATCTCAAATAATCAAGTCCTTGTTGAAATGAGAAAAGAAATCAGCAGTCTGTCTGTAACTGTGAAATTAACTCATTGCTAGGATTCCCTGGCTACTCAGGTTTTCATTTTCTGACTTTTATGTAAATACTGGCCTGGTCTGTGTTTTGTAGTTTCCAAAACAAATGTTGGGTATGGATATTAAGAATGAATTTGCAATTACAGTACCGATTTTTTTTTTTTTTTTTTTTTTTACTGAAACTTCTAAGGTTTTTGTTTTGTGAATGTTGGGTGTGCATCATTTATTTTGGTATAGGGAATTAGCAAATTTCGGTCATGCCTGCGTGAAGTTTCAGCTACAAGTTTACCCTTTAGTTAGGATACCTTGATTTCAGCCAACTAGTAGTATTTATTTGTTAGTTGTTTTTCAGGTGTTCAAACTGGTGTTTTGTTCTTAAGTAAAACTTTGTCTTTTCTCTGATCTTATGACTTATGTTTGTAAGTTTTGAGTGATATGTTTGGTAATTAAGGTAATTTGTTTACATCCTTTCATTTAAATTCTGCGTCTGTCCATCTGTTTGGATCAAATCTTGTAACTCAATTTTCTACCTGTTCTCTTTGTCCAGTGGACGTGAAATTTTGCATGGTTACTCAATCCCGGTGACAATACAACCTTTCATGATCAGTAGGTCAACAGTGACCTCTGGTGACCCTACAGTGACAACTTCAAGTATCTCAGGATTTGTATGAAAATCTTTGGATTTTTCATACCTACTGTGGCTCAGTACAATAAGTTAATAACTCTACGGATTTTTCAAACCTTCTTTGGCTCAATAGGATATCACGTTCAGTGTTATTTAGTTACAATCGTAAATCGGTTACAATTTCTGTCAAAACTGCAAAGTATGAAATATAAAAAAAAAAATTTAAAACACTTTTATTAAAATGCTGTAAAAAGTACAAAATAATTTTTTGAGACACACCAGGATTTTCTTACAATTAATCATGTCTACAAAAAATAAAAGTGTGGGTGCCAGACGTAGAAGGAAATGCTACAAGAAATAAAAAATATACTTCTTTTCTTGTAATATTTCTTTCCATTTCTGGTGCCCACGCTTTTGTTTTTGTAACATGATTAATTCTAAGAAATCCTGGTGTGTCTCAAAAAATTATATTTTAATTTTTAGTGCATTTTAATAAAAGCATGTTTTAAAATTTTTTTTTTCTTGCTAATTCCCATGTGGTTTTTATAACTTTATATTGTTTAGTTAGCCTTTTAGGCTTTAGATTGTATATGTACACTTGCTCATTTTGCTAACTTTTTGTGCATATGCGAGTGTACAGATTTATGTTGTCAAGATATTGTTGTATGTTGTAATGTATTTGTATTATATTTATATTTGTGTCTTTCGCAGTCATCTTTTATAAGAGAGTGTAAGGTATAGTGAAGCTTGAAGTGTATACATGGCTAACATTGGAAGGAACCCTTACCCTTTGTGTTGTGTTATGTTAATCAGGGGTAGGGTTGTTCACCTGATCTTGCTTGCCCATCTTTCAGGACTGGTTTACAGAGTAGGGAAGGCTTTTTCATAAAAACTTCCATGGATCAAGATTTTTCATTTGTGTGTGGTCCTCTGGCCTCTCACTTTGACAAATGATAGTTCATCTTCTATTGCAAAGGATCCTCAAATTTAAGATATTTCAATATTCAGTCCTTCCATGACCTGAGCTGTGGTTCTCCCATCTCTCACAACCAGGTCCTCTAATAGTACATGAAAAATTATGTTCACCGTCAACTGGAAAGTGCTTGTCCATGATGATTTAAACAGATTATTTTAGAACCTGATTTGAACATACTGACCATCAGAGCCACTCCATCTCAGTTTAGGTGGAATTATTCCAGCATTAAAAATCTTGAGTATTACTGACATAACAACCCACTGTCACTCCTCCCTTCAAAACTTGAAGTCATTCTGAGGCTTGGATTCATGACCAGGGTTCTTCTAGTGATCAGTCACTTTGTTAGTTGGCTTCTAGAGAAGATTTCCAGGTCACTGATTGGCTGTCTATTAGCTGACAGAGCACTGGCCCTG
Organism: Macrobrachium rosenbergii; assembly: GCF_040412425.1. Classification (NCBI taxonomy): domain Eukaryota; kingdom Metazoa; phylum Arthropoda; class Malacostraca; order Decapoda; family Palaemonidae; genus Macrobrachium; species Macrobrachium rosenbergii. The sequence continues at coordinate 9,927,121 of NC_089770.1, read as the reverse complement.
TTACAGAAAAAATAGTTTTCATTGGTTGTCATTGATTATAATTTGAACTTTATTAGGTTCATGTTTGACACATGGCATCCAGGAAGTGTCAGTGACTAAACAAGATAAAGGCACCTTGAGAGAGACACTAGATTGGATCTACCATCTCTTGAGTCATGAAGTGGACCAGAAACCAAAGATTGACATCTTGGCAACCAAAATCAAAGTGTTTCCCACTAAGGCAGTTGGATCCCAGTCTTGTGAGCTTTTGCTGACATGACAGCTGTGACCATCAAGATGTAAGTGAGAGGATGGACCTTATAAGATGCATTAGAAATAATGAGAGTTCTTTCCTACTAACCCCAGTACTTTTTCTTATCTCATCGGTCACACAAAAGAAGAATGAGTGAAGGGGTTGGGTTAGACAGTGATGGGTCCACCTGTTGGGCCATGTGTCAGAGGTTGACTGCAGTTTTACTTTCTCATTTTAAAAGGGAATAAAACATCTGAGACTCCCTTTTCATCAAAATGAAATTGACCAATAAAAAGTAGTAAGTTTGTGTGAAAAATTAGTTAGTAGAAAATTTAATATTATTACTATTGAATGATAATAAAGAACAGTGCATATTAATACTGTTCTTACATGGTATGCAGAGAACCTGATTTGTACTTCTTAAAAAAAATTGCTATTTCTGCAATTCTTTTTCTTTTCTTATTATCATTTAAAGATTTTCCTTTTGTGCATAATAATGACTCCTACCATTGGTGGTGTGGATATAAATTTATTTTAGCAGTTCGGTTAAACTAGTATAATAATGTTATTAATGAGTAATAATAATTTTTGTTCTGATGATGCCAGTAGGAATGTTTCTAGGAGAGTAATGATGTTCTAGCAAATTTGAAACTTTCGACATTTTCAGATTAAAAATATATAACCCTCCTCTGAAAAGTGAAAAAAAGAAAGTAGACACCTTTGACCATTGTTAGTATTAGTTTGTAAAGTATATTTACTCCACTAATTTTAGTCATAGTCTTCATGAAACTAACTAGCACAAGTGACTTCAGAGGAATTCATGACTTGTAAAATTAGTGATTCAATCCCAGAATACAGAACAGTACTTAGTCAGAAACCCTTTATGTGACTGTCCAGTGTTTAAACAACACTGATTATCAAGTAAAATAGTTCTTGTTAAAGGAATTTTGTCAGACTCTATAGTTAGAAAGTTTGAAGGAATCCTGAAAAAGGGAATACAGTACTGTATTGTCAGACTTCAATGTCAGCCTACCCAGTTGTTAAATTTGTATACAATTATTTATTAAATAAGGTCTAATACATTTAAGAACAAATTTTTTGGTCAGCAGTATGAACATTAACTCTGGTCTGCTTAAATTACAGTACTTATTAAAAATATTGATAATAATGGAACTGGATTTTTTAATGTTCTTGTGAATATTACAGATTTACTTGGTGGTTTAAATCTGAGAAGTATAATCTTTAATTCAGTACAATAGCAGTGGAAGGTGCCAATGATTCTGTCCTTTGGCATGGTTGGTAAACTGGCCTCTTCTTTGATTGCAGTCGGCAGCAGGTGTTACAAAAGCTGCAGAGTATGGAAGAGTGGAATAGCCTTAATCCTTTGCAGCAACAACAGCTTTTCATGCAACACATGATGAGTATTATTCCTCATCCCCCTGTTGTGCCCAGTGTGCCTCTGTCAACCACTCCTCCAGCTGTCATTCCTTCCACAACCCCGGTATCTGCACCAACTCCAGACCCTAGAGTTGTGCCTGGGCCTGATATGAGAGTCATGCCGGGACCTGTTCCTCCTGCTTCTAAGCCACAGGACCCTATACAAGCACTTGTTGCGCAAATGGTGAGTGAGAAAGTTTGCATAGGCATTGTTTCAGATGCATAGACTAACAAAAATTTACCAGTTACATCCACATCCCGTATGACTGGGAAGGTAAATAAAAATCAGACAATCTGACCAAATCATGAGAAGCTCCAGTATGCCTCCATACATAATAGTTTCATATTACTGTATAATGGTTACATAAATCCTTCCAGCAGGCCTGTGAAATATAGAATATGGTTTTATGTTCATGTTAAAATAATTTAAAAGTAATCAGATAGGAAAATCAGGCTATTCTTAAAATCAAGAGCTCAAAGATTGAGAAATTTGTCAAGGCTGGAAGCTAAAATTTACATGCTTTCTCAAATAATGCTAAATAAGTTTCAGGGTCAAGATTTAAACTTTTTATGGGAGATGAGTTGAATCATAAGGAGATGATTATATTTATTATTATTAAATCCACAAACAAAACAAAGATGAAGTTACCAGCAGAAGACTAATTAGTTTGATCTTAGCTATATTTATGAGTTAATCCTCAGACCCAATAAATTTTAAATTGCTGTATTGTGTTTGGAGAAGGAATATTTTAGTTTCCAGCCTTATGAATATGACCATTCATTGTGTAGTAAAACTACATTTAACCTTAATACCATTATTCCATTTATGATTTGTCAGCAAACGTCATCAGCAGCAAGTAGTACGCCCCTAGTGAATTCATCAGAAGGAGCACTGACGGCAACGTCTATGGCTGCTGAAAATCCTCTGCAGAAGTTGATACTTCAGCTACAGCGTGGTCAGCAGCCCGTCATGGGATCTGTGGGAAATCAGTCCAGTGCTCTAGGTGGAGGAGTGTCAGTTTCCGGGCCGCCAGCTTCTGCTGCTCCAGCTGGAGGGCCTCTTGATAGTTCTCCACAGGATCAACAATTCGATGCCATCCAGTCCCTTATGCAACAGCTCAATAAAATGCAGTCTGCAACCCCAGATCCTTTGCAAGTATGTGTGAGTTTATCCCGAGTTACAAAAGTCTCATGAAGTTTTGCCTTTGGTCTTATTCAGGATAATGATCCTTTGCTTGCTTCTTAAACTCTGGTAATGACATTACTTTCTTGAGTTTGTATGTGACGTTTAATACTTGAGATGCTCGAATTGAGAGATATAATTGGGGTAGAAAATCAAACTGGGAAAAGTTGGAGGCCATGTTTTGGTGGAAGGACAGGCTTAAAACATCACTAAGGAAACAAAATTGTGATGATGAACGATTAAGACCTGTACTGTTCCATTTAGTCCAGAATAGGGCATTCCAATAAATGGAAGGGGTTTTGAGCAATTGTGAATGCAAAATGTTAATATTGTTGGGAGTAGTAAATTAGGAAGATTACATTCCAAATGACTTGCTGAAGGGTCAGGTGTTGAGAGGATCAAGTTTACTGGGATTTCAAGTGATTCCTCAGCTCGTCAGATGCTTCTGATAAGTAGCAAAATATGCTAGTATTAAAGATCCCATAGTATAACCTACAGTTAACATTCAAGTTATACCTCTGCTAGCATTAATTCAAAATAATTTCCAGCCTAAGCCATATTAGATTTAAGAGACTTATCTGCAGATTGTTTCAATTGGTAATGGAGAACACCAATTTTGGGATTTCCCTATGATAAAGATGGATATGGCTTGGACATGTCTTTGGTGGAAGAATTTCAGTGGTGCTGCATTGTTTGCCTTTGTAGGCAATAAGAAACTATAAACTAAAAGGTTTATTTGCAGGAAATTGTTATTGCTATTGTAAAGTTTAACAAGACCAGTTACATTTCATGTTTTGTTTTCGGAAGAAGTGAAATTAAAGCAAGGTTGTTCATAGATATTTTATTGCATTATGTTTTGAACTTTAGTATATAGCTTTTTAAAGTTTTCTCCATACATTATTCCAGAAGTTTTATTTGTCTCTTCAGGAAGAGCACCAGAGACGCCAAGAGGAAGACCAAAAGAGGTTGGAAGAACGGAGAAGACTCGAGGAGCAGAAAAGGGCGGAGGAGGAAAGAATAAGATTGGAAGAGTTAAGGTAATTGTTTTGAATGAGCTGTGCTTTTTCTGTTCTAACTCTTTGATTGGAGGTAGTGAAGGACAGTATTCAATAAAGGTTACATTTCCCATAAGTGGTGGAATTTTGCCGAGGCCATCTGCGTCACATGGCGTTTGATGAACCCTCTCATGGTAAAGTTAAAGAAATGGATTGTTAAATAGTGGTGAATAAAAAAAAAGAACATAATGTTCTTGTATATATTTGATATCAGAAACCAAAAGTGTGTTGGAAAGAACTTACAAAGTTTCAGTATTTCTTTCTTTCATGATTAAAATTTCTGAAGGGGATATAATTTTTATTAAAAGAGTAATTGCTCATTTGTAATCCCTTTCTGAAGAATCAAAGAGGAGCTGAAGCGTCAGGAAGAACAGAGACGAAATTTAGAGGCGCTTAGACGGCAACATGAGGAAGAAACCCAAAGAATAGAAGAGGAAAAAAGAAAGATGCGAGAGGAGCAGGCTAGAAGAGTGGAAGAAATGCGCAGATTAGAAGAGGAGAAACTGAAGAAGGAAGAGGAGCAGAAAAGAAAGTTGTTGGTAAGTCTTGAAGGGGAGTTAGAAGTAAAGCTTTTAAACTTTTCAGTGAGATGACCAAGTCTCATTTCTTGAGCATGTCGATGTTGAAATTGAACAGCTTATTGGAACAGATATATTGTAAGAGGCAGAAAGCAGTGGAGCTGGGTTAGAGGGACATTGCAAAGAACTTGTCTTCTATTTTGTGCCATGCAAAGCACAGTAAATGGTACCACCTCCTCCTGCAGGGTATGCAAGGCTTAGTAGTGTACTGTTTACATTGCTAAATTTACAGTCATGATACCCCTTAACTCCCAGCACTGTTGCTTTTTCCTTTTTTTATGGGCAATCTATTCTGTTTTCTTTCTATCCGAATTTCCTGCTGCAATTTCTACTTCACATATAAGAATATCCCCTATGAGTAGGTAGAAATAAGGTATGGGTAATTTCTTGTTAAACTGCAAAGGACTTGAATATCTTTCAAACAGTACTTACTCTAAAGTGGTGGAGGTGCTATATATAGGCAACTGTAGCAAAAAGAAGTATAGGTAAATGGAGTAGAGACAAAAATGAAACTAAAGAATCGATGAAATCTTGAATGCATGCAGACCTTGACTTAGGGCCAGGTGTTTATGAGCACTACACCTTTCCTGCCACATGCAATACATTCACCATACCTTGTCAACTTTATAACAAAAAAGAAACTAAGGAATGAGTAAAGATTTAACTGGGACAATGATAAACTAGAATATACAGTATATGGAGAGAAAAATGCGACTCATTGTGGAAGGAAGGCGAATCGTGAAAGCTGAATAAAGTATACTGACTCATGAAAGTTAAATAAAATGTACTGACCCAGATATCAAAGTTGTGACTTTTGACAACAAACTGTTGAGTCTTTGGAAAACGTGTAAGTGAAATATATGAAATAATTAATATATGATACATGAAAGTAAAGGAAAACTCGGAAATAGAATTGCAAGAAAATGAGGAGGACAATACAGTGTTGTAACCAATTTGTTATAGTTAAAACAAAAGATCAAATAATCCATGTCTTAAGAAGGGGCTAACAAGGGCAGTTTCAGGCCTTCATTGAGTTTACTTTCATCTCCCCAGACAATTATCACCCCCGTAAGGGGTTAGTGCCACCAGTGCACCGCACTTGGTGTACTTTAGGCATTACTTGAGGTTCTTTGCAGCATACTTTCAGTCCCTAACTGCAACCCCTTCCATTTCTTTTTACTGTACCTCTGTTCATATTCTCTTCCATCTTGTTGTCCACACTCTCTTTACAATTGTTTCTTAGTGCAGCAGCAAGGTTTTCCTCCTGTTACACCTTTCAGACCTCCTTTACTCTTTTAAGTTTCCTTTTCAGTGCTGAATGACCTTATAGGTCCCAGTGCTTGGCCTTTGGCCTAAATTTCATATTCTGTTCTGTTCTACAATCATCACAACAGCTTTTTTGATATCTTATAAAATTAGAGAAAAGTGAGAGAAAATATAAGACAATTGTGTATACAAGTAATAGCTAAAGAGTTCAGTCATTTGCACTTTCATCATAATGACTGCATTTTGGCTATTGGGCAAATGGATAATGGTAACTAAATCCAAGATGTCATTATACATTTGCCTGAACAATGCTGTGATGCTTTGTTGATTCCACAGAAGTTGGAGAGTATAGATAGTCACACTTGGTGGCCCAATTACATGCAGAAGTTGTGACCTACTGGCTATGTTAAACTCCAAACCTTGAAGGCTCTGCAGATGTTCATAGCTCACTCCAAAGGCAGAGCATGAAATCCCTTCCTCAAGGTGTTGGCAACCACATTTCAAGCTCATGGAACTACAGTAGTCTGACCTTGTGTTGATCTGCCCAGATGGAAAGTTTATATATTAACTGAAATTTAATATTGTTAACGGACACACAAAGCCAAGCACATATCTCCTTGGTTCCTTAGGTGTTCAATGGCAGTGTTGTTGAACATTCTACGCTACTGTTCGACCTTCCTAGGATGTTATAAATGTTAGGAAGCTGAGAAAAAACTGCTTTCTCTAAAAAAAAACGCTGAGAAAAACTGTTTTCATTTCTAAATAGTTTGTGTACGAGTGTTTCCTCTTTTGTGCAACAGTTTTGCTTGAAGATCCAGAAGGGCTTTTAACAAGTATCAAAAGGAACGTCCTAAACTGAGCTGGAATCTTGACTTACAGGACCAGCAGAGAGTTGAAGCTAAACGGAGACAAGAAGAATTACGGCGCCAGCAGCAACAGCAGAAACATGAAGAGGCAAAGAGAAAAGAAGAAGCCAGAAGACAAGAGGAGGCACGTCGTCAAGAAGAGGAAAGGAAGAGGAAAGAGGAGGAAGAGAGAAGAAGGTATGTACATGAACAAGTTTGTCGTTTGAGATAAAAATTTTATACGTTATACATGTAAGCATTGTAAATATGTTAAATATTTAAGAAGATACTCATCATGTAAATTATGAAAAAATCATAATTTATCTGGATGGACTTTCCTTTTGTCCTTGATTTTATGCAGCACTCTACATTCGCTTATTGTTAATTTACTCTCATGCAAGGCATTTCATCTCAGAGTGGTTATCTTATTACCTTTACTTCACATCTTGCAATTGGAAAGTTAATCAAGCATAGTAGTGAATTCGTTCAGGCTGATGAGTACAGTACTGGCATTGTAACAAATCATTAGCAGTCATGAGCATTTAAGTTTGCTCATGTATGATTGGTTTAATTTGCATTACATGTACTTAGATTATATTATGATTTAAAATGTATCTTGTAATACAGTAACTCCCTTTCCAATTTGGCCAGCAGATGTCATAATATAGTAAAACTAAATTTGTTCATATACGAAACAAATCATCGGTCTTAACATAAGGATAAACTTCTAGTGCCAGCTAGAATCCGGTAAAATTAATAAAATTGTATATGCAAGGGACTAGTTAAATATTGGTATTGTAACCCTCCACATAGTTAAATATTTGTATTGTAACCCTTCAGCATCTTGAGGCAAGTATACATGTCCTCTAAGTCCATTTTAGTCCTGTCCCGTTCAGTTTGGCCAGTGACTTTTATGCCATCTTAACACAAAAATATTGACTATCTTCCATTTCATCTTTTAATTTCCAGACGAGAAGAGGAAGAAGAGGAAGCTCGACATCAAGCGCAAATAAAGGAGGAAATGAGGAGGATAGCACTAGAGGAAGAGAGGAGACATATGCAACAGGTGTGTTATTGTTTGTATTCTAAACTTTTTGTTAAGATTAATATTTTTCTCATCGTTGTTGATAGGCTGGAAAGATTTTTTTTTTTATTTTTCTTGGAGTTGATTTGCTTATGTTCAGTTCTTAGCCTCTGACAGCATTATTAACATTTGTCAGATTTGCTTTTATGGGGTTACAAATGAAAATAGTTCTCTGCACTCTTGGCATATGCACTCTCCAGTTGAATTTCCATCTGGTTTAGGTTATCACCAAAGCCATTTCCTATGATTTCTTGTGCTGGCTTACTGGTGTTTACCTTCCTACTTCCATCGTTAACTGATCCCCGTCTCTTCTTGTCACATATCCAAACAATCAGTCTTTGAGATCTCATCTTTTTTCCAGTTGGCAACTTTCTCAGCAATAATATGAGACTACTATACACATGCCATGAATTTAGATGTCTATGTTCACCCCTTTTCAAAATCTGTTTTATGTATTATTACCTGTGTGTTTGTTGCTGAAGGTAATACGTGATTTAAGTTTACTGATTGGATACTTACATTTTACAATAGTTCAGTAGTCTATTGCCACTTCATCTGTGCATTTGTTTTCTTATTGCCTCCTCAAGTACATTCTTCATAATCCAGTGTTCCATAGGTAAGAGAAATGTTTTATGAATTTGTGTATTTTATATAAATATTGTGGTGCTGGGGCCCCTTTCAGGTAAGGTCGAATTTTGGGTAAGGTGAAGCCGGATAACTGAAGGACTATTGTAATTTAAAATTAACAGCAAGTTTTTTTATCTACAAAATATATATATATTTTTTTTTTTACTTTATCATTAGTTTTTACTCAAGGAATCCTTTGTTGATACTTTTTTTTTCCATTTTCATTGGGCATCATTCTTCAAGACCTCTTTGCTCTTTTTCAGATTGAGGAAGAGGAGAGACAGCGGCAAGCCAAAGAGGAGGAGCGGCGTCAGCACCTTTTGCAAGAGCACATAAAAAACATGCTACCTGCTTGGAACACTCCACCCCCGGTGCAGGCACCGGAGGAGGCACCAGCACCTTCTTTAGTAGATATTCAACGGGCACAAGAAGAGAAAGAGAGAAAGGTTTGTCGTCCTTGTGAAATTAATTGGGAAGTTATGGAAAAGTTTGTCTTCCTTGTGAAATAAATTGGGAAGTGATGGGTGGGGAGGAGTCAGTTCATAAGTGTTTACTTGTGTAATAGTAAAATATTTTAGATTTTGTGGTAACAATCCAAGTAAAGCAGCTTGACATTTGATTATTGCTTTAGTGCAAGACAGTATGGGAATTTGCATGCTGTATTTCCCAAGCAGTTTTTTTGTGATTTAGTGTACAGGCACCTTTATTTTGGAAAAGCAAAATTAAAATTAAGAATAAAAAGATTATACAGTATTAATAAAAAAAAATATGAAAGTAAAATTGGTTAAGGACAAAGGACCTTTTGCATACTCCATATATTTCAAATACTGTATACAGTACAATTTAGATGCAGTTGGATTAAAGTCAGTTAGATTTAAAAATGTCCGGCACTTGTATGAGCAGATTGTATTGGGTAAGTGGTGAACTTTTTTTTTTTTTTTCTTTCAATTGCATAGTATTATTATTGAGCAGTTGACTGAATGCATAACCCTTTGATTCAGGAAAGGGAAGTTGAACAGCAGTTGCAGCAACAGAGACAGAAAGAAGCTCAGAGACAAGCTGCAGAAGAAGCACGACAGAAGAGTTCAGGCCTCAAGTGGGCAGCGATGGCTCAAGCCAATCCTGCAACTGCTCAGCCTGTTAAATCGCTTTTAGAAATTCAGGCAGAGGAAGAAAAAGAGCTTAAAAAGGTACTTGTTTATATTGTGCTTCCCTGTAGAATGTTTAAAATTTGGCTTTGATTTCTCGTTCACTTTCTTATGACAGATTTTGTATTCAAAAGTAATTTTTCATTTTGATCATGTTTAGGAAGAATGGAATCAGACTAATGTATTTAGCTCCCGTGTCCTGTTTATTCCACTAGTACTAAAGAAATTAGGCACTTGACCTCCAATTCTCAAAGGGTGCACTGGTGGCAGGATTTTGAAAAATTATCAGAAATTGGTTGTTGATGTGTTTTGACAGCTTAATATCAAAATATACAGTACACATGTTGAAGTTTTATTGCTAAAAAAAAAAGTCAGTTATATTAATAATATTGTTCACTGCTTTGCTGGACAGTACAGATGGCTGAATGTTGAGAAATTATTGAAAATTAGTCACTGACATTTTCTACAGGTAGATATCAAAAAAATGTTTCAGAAGTTTATGGCTCCGACTTTTAATATGATGTAAGGGATGATGCATCAGTTTTTGAGTATTTGATTTTGTAACTTCTTTGGAGGAACATTTATGGCCTAGGGCATATTTGTATTTTATATATGTCTGTTTTCAATTTTAAAGTCCTCTTTTGTTTTAGCGGCAGGAGAAGGAAGCTGCGGAACGTGCTGCTGCTGTAAGTCACATGAGTATTGGAGCAGCAGGTGTTTGGGGTTCAGCAATCTCCAATCTCTCTTGGGCCAGCCGTGCTTCCAGTGGTAGAACGTCTTCCTCGTCCACGTCAACCAGTCAGTCAACTAGTCAACAAGTATGTGCCTGGTCTTTACTATAATAGTAATAATAAATTTTTTTTTATTTTAGGCAAGAGACTTTTTAAGCACTTTCACACTGAGAGAGCAATACAACATTAAGGTTTTATATTTTTTTCAATCTCCTGGGTGGTGGCAAACCATGTAGTATTCCCAAGCTCACAGATGGAGAATATATATTGGCTTCAACTTGTATTTATTAAAGTAGCACATTTCTATTATGCTTCACCAGTACCCGTGGAATTGTAATTTACATGTAGGTGATAGGCAAGCTGAGAACATATACAGTACCTTTAAATTCAGTGATTTTCACTACGGTATCATTAAGTTTACAAGTAAGTATTACTTGAGCCAAACTCCACTGGCCCTCAAGGTGATGCTTCACTAAGTCATTTGGGTTGTTTCTTACTCTCTCTCTCTCTCTCTCTCTCTGAAAATTTAAAAAAAGAAATGCATTTTAATATTAACAAATAAAAGGTTTTTACCGTTTAGGTATGGTGTTAAAGAGACAGGCAGTTGTATTTGTAAGCAAGGTGCATGTGCTTCCTGTGCTTTCAGGTTTAACTGAGTTACTATCAATTGTTCTTGCATTCTGTTTATCAGTGGGGTGGATCAAGCAATAGCAGCTCTGGAGGAATATGGAACAACAACAGTCAGCCAGCAACAACCATACCAACTCATTCTGTTTGGAACAATGATCATTCTACCATATGGAATCAGGCAGACAACTCTACTTCAGCAGGTAATTATTTTTATTTGAATTGGTAACCTCTGTTGTATTCTGGTCTTAGCTTTTAGTTATTAGTAGAATATTTATCATGTGAATTAAGATTAGTAGAACCAGGCTGCTAAAACATTGAAGAATATAATCAGATTGTTTCAGCACAGCCCCATTAATCATATCAAATGTACTCAGAGGATATGTTTGGACCAGATGTTCATTTATACATATTTTAGGTCTTAGAATGTCCTTGAACTCCATCTCAACAATGTCCCCAGACTCCTGCTCAGTAGTACTAGTTTTCCATGTTGAAAATATAAAAAAGTAACATTTAATTCACATTGTGTTTGTGAATCATTCATAAAATTAAATACAAATGCAAAGTGAGAAACATGAAATAGCCTACCTGAATGCCAGCAGTACAACTTTATCGTAGTGACACATTTCATAGTTCCTCATTGGACGGGTCGATATCGTTCTTGGCTAGCACTGTGCTGGGCCCGCGTTCGATTCTCCGGCCGGCCAATGAAGAATTAGAGGAATTTATTTCTGGTGACAGAAATTCATTTCTCGCTATAATGTGGTTCGGATTCCACAATAAGCTGTAGGTCCCGTTGCTAGGTAACCAATTGGTTCTTAGCCAAGTAAAATAAGTCTAATCCTTCGGGCCAGCCTTAGGAGAGCTGTTAATCAGCTCAGTGGTCTGGTTAAACTAAAGTATACTTAACTTTTTTTGACACGTTTCATAGCAATCAAATCAATCATGTCCACAGTTATAAAATATCAAAACATCAGTCTGTGTTTCCAGGCAAAGCTATCCTAGTGATGCATAGCTGAAGGTGTTCCAGATTATTCTAACTATTATTGCACCAAGCTAAATATAACTTGTAATATTTACTGTACAGTACTTTGCAAGGCATTAAATGTTTATTAAAAATTTCATTCTTTCAACACTCTCCATTTTAAAATAATCATTTTGACTAAATCAGCTGATTGGACATTGAAAGACCATGAGTCTAGGCATACATACAATTGTTGGGTTTGTATAAAAAGCCAGTTTTGTGTTGTAAAATTTGTTTTCATATCTCAAAGTTACCATAATTTTTGCAGTGGTAAAACTAAATTATGTAAAACCCTTATGATTTAGGAGGGGGATTATTCGAAATGTATATTATCCATTTTTGGCTTTCTGAAAAAGATGGGAATAAACTATGTAAAGCTGTAATACTGTTGCAACAATAGTAAAATAATCATGATTTCTCTAAGATAACTTTATTTGCATATAATTTTCTTTCTACTTATGTACTGGAGCAGAATCAGTTGGGTAAAGTAACCAGAATCTTGAAAGGGTATATTGCCAAATCTTGTATGGATTTGCAATTTAAAAAAATGTGATTGTTCCAGGAGGCTTTTGGGATAATCCTGAACCTGCAAAAAGCAACAAGTCAGCACCAGCATCAGGGCGGACCCCAACAAAACCAACCAATGCTGGTAACAAGGGAGGTTCAGGAAACCAGAACAACAACCGTGGCAAGAAGAAAGGAAAAGACGAGAGCGATGCCGTTAAGAAACTCTTTGCTGATAACATGTCTCCTGCTGACGATTTTACTCGCTGGTGTAAAGGAGCTCTCAATACTCTAAAAGTTCATGCTTCAATAGACAGTAAGTAAAAGACTTCCATTTTGTGTGAGGCTCCTTTTTATTTTTAATGTTCAGTGTCTCTTAATGTTCAAGTATTTCCTATATTTTCACTATATTGGGAAAGTGGTGGTTGACGTTTAATTTTAACCTTTCAGTTCCAACCTTTGTGACGTTCCTAGCGGAAGTGGAATCCCCTTACGAGGTGCATGATTACATTCGATCTTATTTGGGAGATAGCAAGGAGGTTAAAGAATTCGCAAAACAGTACTTGGAGAGACGTAGTAAGGCACGCAATGCCCAGAAAGAGCGTACTGTAGAGGATGATATTTTGGCTCCAGCACCTGCCATCAATCCTACTTGTACAGAGTTCCAGGAAGTTAAGGTACGGTTTTAAGTGTTTTGAATACAGAACAGGTCAGTACTCATTGCATGGATGCTAAGGGGTTCACTATCATATATGCTGTGTTTGTTTCTAGGATAAGGATGTAAGGCACAAAAAAATATGTAATACTAGTTTTTGTTTTAAATTCATTACAATGCATTGAATTCATTAAATTAAATCTTTGAAATAACAGGCAAATAATATTTTTCATTTACACAGTTATGGAAATCCTAATGGCTATCGTCTTTTCAATAAAGCAGACTATCACTCTAGTAATGTCAGACATCCTTTGATGTTGGGCATTCATCAAAATTGCCTCAAGTTTGGGTGGTTATCTATTTAGGTTTTTTTACAAAATATTTTATAAATTAGTTAAATATTAGTAGGAATTTGAGTTTAATTTATTCTGGCTTTTAACAGAATAGTGTATCAGCTTTTATTGTAATATAGGCTAACATAATATAACTTCTGTTATTTATTTTTACAGCAAACACGCAACAAGAAGGCAAACAAGAAGAAGATGCAGAAAGTTGACAACAGTATCCTGGGGTTTAGTGTCTCATCTAATGAGCGCATCAACATAGGAGAGCGTGATTATGCCGAGTGAAATTCCCTCACTGTAACCTCAAAACAATAAAGCATAAGAAAAAGTCCATATTGTAATGGGAAGTATACTTCCTGCGCCACACCATTAAGTGAATTGTGGCGAATCACTGACTTAAAAAAAAAAAATGTTTAAAATAAGACTGTGTGCTTAACCTTCTGAGGCAGTTGTGACTCCTTGTGATGTTTTGGGCCCAGTCTTAGCTGGAGAAATGTTGGTAACATGGTTGTATGAGAAACTCAGTTTTCCAAAAAGTAATGCTAAGATGTTTTCATTATCAACATTTCCAACTGTGCTTTCCTAGATGGAACGGCAAGATTCGACAGTACAGTATTTTCTCTGCATATACCACAGCCAAGGAAGCCATTGAACAGATGAAAAGTGTTCAACTCAAAGTATTTGTTTGTTAAAAATCAGCCAATAGAAAAATTATACAGTATTTCATTAAAGTTTATATACATATATATATAAATATATTTTTATCATATATTTGACTCAGGTGAATTGTTGTATTGGAATTTTGAATGAATTCCAGTTTAAATTGGATTTATCTTTGTTTACAACATAGAAAAAATACGCATAAGGAGTTAATTGTATATGATTTTTAAGGATAGCATGCTACTAGGGGACAAACATAAGTGCCTGGTTAAACCCATTTCACGTTTATGCAATGGAAGAATGTTGTGTAAATATTTTTGAATCTAACTATATTGGGTAAAAGAGAGAGTGTGATACGGTCACTAAGTAGATTAGCATAGAGTACTGATGGTAGTTTAGAGTAGTAGTCAGTTTTAGATTTTTTTTAGTCACCCTCTACATTTGATCTGCAGAAATTAGAACAGGTATAAGTAGCAGTAGTCTGATGTTTTCCCCTCGTGACACAGTAGAAAATGTCGGATAACTAGATGATGAGTGACCCCTTTTAATAAATGTGGAAGACATATTCTGGTCTTGAAAGTGAGATGTAATCTTCTCTAAGTCATGCAATACTCCTGAAAGTGAACGGTCTCACTTCAGAATAATTTCTCCTTTTCAGTACCATGTTGAGGATCACTCAAAGTATTAGAGCTTATGATGGCTCCAGACGAGGAGGCTATACTTTCAGTATTACAAATTTTGTTTTTCCTGTCATAATCCCAAAGAGTAATTAACCTTACATGAATATTTCAATAAGAAAAAGTGAAGTTATATGTACATTGTAACCTTGGGGTAAGTTTTAACAAGGGTTTAGGTTTTATTGGGTTTTAGCAAAATTTGTGGTCAGGTAGGTTCTTTACTGTTTTCATAATCATACCAGAAGTATTTATTTTTATTATTCAGTATTTAGTTTAGGACAGTTGAATGAAACAGAACATTTAAGCAATTTATTTAATTTTTTTTTTCAAAAGATCCTTCATGAAAAATCATCTCAATACTCAAGGACAGATTTTCTCTCTCTCTCTCTCCTTTTCTCTTATTTTAACATGTAAAGACATATCTGTTCATGTAGCAATCATCTTGGAATCAACCATCTCATATTCCAAAGATTTTTTCTCCATTCTTTCATAATAATTTGTCAGCAAGGGTCCCCTTGTCTACAGATACTGTAGAATTTTGGGGTCTACTGAGTATATGTAAAGTTACTTTGCTTTGCGGTGAATAATTACTTTGGGTGCTAAGGACACATATTTTAACAAACATCACTTTTTACTTATTAATCATGAAGGTTTGCAGTCATATTGGTTGAAAGGAAAACAATCCATTTTGAGAAATGAAACTCAGAGATGGAAATCTCATAACATTTCTGGTGTTTGCCCTGTTTTTACACAGGAAAGGTTAAGGGAGAGTACTAGATCAGTGTTTGATTAAATACCTTCTTGTTTTACAGTGTTTCACAAATTGTATTAGGAGTAAAAAGGGTAGATTTTCTCAAATTGTGAATAACTTCTTGTTAAGGGTTAGTTCCTAAGCTTATTGTAATTCCTCAGATTCATATTTGTGAGCGCGATTGATATTAGAGGAATTGCAATAGGATATTTACCTATGACAATTTCTCTCACTTTTTCTCTCTCTTGCTTATCATAACTATAAAGGAATGTATGAGGTACAATGTTAAGGGTTGCTTAGAAGTGAATTGTCCCCTAGTTAGATGCTTCTCTGTAATTACTCATTTCATCAAGGAATAAGATTATTGAGGGCTTCAGGTTTCAGCCATTAGTTCATGGTGGTGGCATAAGATGAACTCGATCCTGTAAAGTATGGTGAATTTCAGTGATGCTTTATCTTCCTGAAATTTTTTTTTCTTTTGAGATTAGATTATCTGTGATATAAGACCATTTTGCAAACCACAATCAATCAGGGAAATGATTGTTAAAGTTTTGTTTGCCAGTTTTCAGAATAGTTTTAATTGCATTGAAAGGTTTTATCATTGAGCAGTGTTTATTTTATATTTTTTACTCCAACTTCACACGTAACCCCTTGGTGGATCTTGGCCTATTAGGATTAGACAACATCCTGAAATGATCCATCCAGAGGGATGTTTCTCAAATATTTGCTGAAATATGCATTTTCATCCATGACAGGTATTTTGTCATCTGGCAGGTGTATGTTTAGGTATAAAAATATTTTTGTAAAACATTTATAACATGCAACGGAAGGTTTTTGATTGATATAACAGTGTATGTATGTTTTCATATAACATGAGAGTTTAAGGTTACAGGTTTTATAAAAGGATAGCTGCATTTTTTCTTTTCTAGTCACAAGTTCTTTGTACTTTATTTTGTCCGGTGGTGATGGTGATTATGAAATAAATATCTGTATGATGAGTTTTTGAGGTGAAATACAACAGTAAAATTTACATTAAACATTTACATAGTTTTTTTTTTTTTTATGAAAATTTTTCAAAATAGTATGGTTAAACTTTTCAAATAGTAAAAAAATTGCCTGTCAGTAACTTAAAGCAGTTCAGTTCAAAGTAAAGTTCATTTCACTAACGATTTGCCTTATGAGACTGCAATACTTGTTGATTTCCTACTTGAGACACTATCTAGATCTTTGTAATAATTTCTTTGTAATCGTTTTTTAAGATGTCACAATTACATTTATTGTATGCCCTGTATCTACCTGTCACTGAGTGTCTCATATTTCACTTCTCATACACATTGGGTACAGATTATTTCATACGCAAGTAGTGTAATTGGATTTTAATTTTTTTCTAAGCTGTTTATATTTGGCCAATGAACTTGAAGGGTTTTCGTTTTATAATTGATTACAGGAGTATGTTAATTTTTTTTTACTTTTATTTTCTCAGAGAACAGACCCCTCAACTAGTCTATAGAGAACTTGCCTGGTTTAATTGCTTTATATAGCTAACATGCTGCTCATTTCTGTTGAACATCTTTACTTGAATATTTTAATATCACTAGCACTGGAAAATTGTATTTTTAAACCAGTTCAGATTTTGTCACGATGTCAAACAACGTGATTTTTCAAAATTGGAATGATGTACAGTATTCAAACCCGGCTTCTAAGCTTTTCTAAAGTTAAGGTTAGTGAATTGTTTTGTCATTGGGAACCATATTATTTTATATTTGTGTATTCATAACTACTTGGATTTTGTGGTATGGTGTATCTGAAAAATTTTTGAACATTTATTGGCTCAGCAAGTCTACTTTGTAATTGGGGGACCTTTAGTATACAGAACATTTAACTACCCCACAGTGTTTTTGAACATATTTGGTCTTTGTTTGGAAAGTTGTAAAGGGAGCTTTTGATAGAGATTGCTTGTAAAATGCAGAATTCTTTGGAATTAGGTGGGAAATAGTTGGCTTTCAACTGCAGAGGGTGGTATGCTACAAGACTAAGCACGGAAATATTTATGTGGGATAAGCCTAAGAGTACGTTAACTTGCAAAGCAATTTTTCTCAAAATAGAACATCCATTCTGAAATATGTATACTGTGTATTTATGCTATTAATTATAATATTGTAATAATGAAATGGTGGTATGTTTTGGAAGAGATCGAGTTGTACACAAGGTCATTGAATGGAGGCACTTTTGTCTGGTATACAATTTTTTTTTAATACCATCAGGATCAGGGAGTGGTCATATATATTCATTTGTTTTCACTTATTTACTTAGACTGGTGTGAGGTTTGCTATTAATCTCTTATTTTCAAGGGCTTTCAATAACCTGGGACTCTACTGCAGTAATACTTTTTTTGTTTAAAGTGCCAAATTAGGTACAAGTATGGAACTAAGTGTATTGAGTTTAAATTAAAAAAAAAATAGTTTTTGCATGTGGCCATGAGTATTGAAATTCTTAGGGAGATCTTGAAGTATGGTCTTGAATGGTTAACCAATTCAATGTTAGAGACTATTGGATGTCACCATGAGCTTAGGCATCCTCAAGCATTGGTGTAAGTACTTTGCACCTGTTTTGCATTATGTTAGTATGTGGAATTCTGCCCAGTTGTAAGAACTATACCATAGAATTGACTTACTAACTTCCTTTGTCCTTCCCCATTAGCATATTTCTGTGGTTCATTAGTCATTTGATCGTGACTGACAAAACTTAATTGTAAGCTCATTCCGGTTACAATTTTGAGTATTTTTACCTATGCAATCTCACTAGACTTCCTCTTCTTGGGTGTAGGCCCATTTTATTGGTGGTTTTCGCTACATATTTATTATTTATTTGGTTCTTATCATGCCTGCTTGCTTCTGGACAACTTTAACTTCTGTTACGTTGCCCATTTGTTAGTACTGTATTTGTTGAATGGACCTTTCCATCATGCTTAATTGGCAACATAAAAATTTGAAGAATAAATGTGGTTTACTAGTCATTTGCTTTATGTAAATTGCAGGTTTTTCAATGCCTTTATTTTATCATTCTAAATACTGTACGAATCATGAGTAGATGTTGCTGATCCATAAAGACTGATTGTGAAACTAAGATTTTAGTAAATGGAACTATTCAATGCATACTGTATATTGTAGAGCGAAAGTTAGAAAAGCAGGAATTTTTCTGGTCCGTTGGTTAATAGGTTATGAACCTTACTGGATCTACCTGTTTGATCTCAGATAAATTTTTATCTAATATTTGTAGCCATGTATCAAGGTTTCAGTGGTCATAATGAGCCTCAGTTTCTGGGTTCAAGGTCATGTCCTAGCATATGCAAGTTGAATGTGGGAAAACTACTGTATTTAGAGCTGTTTGAGACCAGATAAATTGGCCTTCCATTCATCTGATAAGCTTTTTGTTCTGTATATAAAGTAACATCCATTCATCTGATAAGCTTTTTGTTCCGTATATAAAGTAACTATACATTGCAGAAGTTTTAGTAACTATAACAATGAACTAAAGGGATTCAACTGATTAAACTGGTAATTAATCTAAACAGTTAATTGATAATAATGTGAATCAGTTACTGTTTTCACCAGAAAAAGTTGACTTTACTAGACACCACTTTAGATGTGGAAAATTACTATTATTTAATTTTTTTGGTAATCTTTCTTTGGGGAAGGCTTTTCTACTTTTTCATATGTATGAAATTCTGCAATCATTTAATACTTTGTAGTTACTCTCTTAATTTGAGAGTTTTTCAAGCCCATTTGTTATTCAAATTGATTAGATTTTCCTTCCATTATTTGTAGACTGGAAAAAAACTTGGCTGATATAATGAGGGATGTTGAATAATTATTGTTTCTTTGAAGGAAAAACTTTAGCTATTCTGCTTGTTGTCATAGCATGAAAAGCCATATTCACATCAATTAAGAGGTAATATTTCATTGATGTCTTGTTCTTATACACAGAAACTATTTAAAAATCTTAAAGGCTGCCAACATTAGAGATATAAGAATGATAGAATTGCGTGTACACCTTTGTAAAATGTTTTCGCAAACCAATGATAAATTGATGTCACCACTGTAATCTTTTGTTAAGGAAATGACTGCTAGTCTGTGTTTATCTCATAATATTGTTCCAAAAATTCCTTGTAACTTGTGTGCTTTGTAAAGAAAAGGCTGAGCTTTATTTATTAATGGAAAAGTTGTGTACACAGGTATCTACCAATCTCTTGAAAGTACTGATATTCCTTTGAAACTAGAGAAGCTTTTTTTTTTTTTTTATTTTTAGAGCATTCCATTAATGGTATTAAAAGATTTAAAGTATCAGAAATGTTAAATGAAAGGAAGCACAGTATTTCATACATTGTTGCCTTAAAAGTTTTGTCAGTGATGAATGCTGTATTGAAAACATTGATGCTTATCACTTCCAGTGAGTGTTGCTCTCTTTTGGTGATTTTTTTTTTTTTTCTACATTCAGTGCAAACAATATCAACTGTCCAACTGCATCTGCCTATTGTGGAAATCCTGACTGCTGTGTTAGAAGTGAGTATGCTACACAGGATAAGATTTCTTTCGGGGTATTCTTGGCTAGAGAAATGTCGACTGGACTCGTAAGACAAGGACCAAGGAGAGAGTGTTTATTTATTTTATTTTCTTTGAGCAGTGATCCATGTCACATGCTGTCTTCCCTTATGTTGTGTGGTGCATGAAGACCGTTGAAAGAAAAGGCCAGAAGGACTGTGCCTATGTTGTTGAAAATAACCGATTTGGTGCTCAAATCCAGAAATTCTGGAATCCTTAATAAAAAAAATCCAATTTAAAGTGCTTTTATTCCTTTCCAACTTTTTCATAATATAAAAACATTACATTGAAGCTGATTATATAAAGTAATGTTCGTTAGATACAGTTTCAAGTTGAATAATGAAACAGTCTTTGAGGATTACCAATACACTAAGTTTTCACAGAAGACTGGTTACCATCCAGTTCTAAAGTAGCGTTAATACATTTTCAAAAGGGTTATAATATATCCAACAACTTACTGAAAACCTTTTCCAAGTATGTTAGTCTACCAACTAAACTGTATAAAATAAAGTTTCACTTACGGTTTGGGCTTGTGGTTTTCCCAAATGCCGTTTCCTCACAGAAATATTAACTTATCTTCCATCATCACTAATGGGCCTCAAAGGGTGCGGAACACTTGCAACCACCAAATAAATCTTATTCTTAGCCTGTGCATGGTTACCCTCCATAAGTACGCCACACGGTCATGTTCCGAGCTGACTTCCGCCAAGAAAAACCTGAAAACCTAGAGAATCCACAGAAATATTAATATTACACTTCACAGTAAAATGGAAAATAAAATCCCATAATTTACATGAATTACAATCGAACAGAATTACGGCCAACTGCTGGAACCTATGAGGTTGTTCAGCGCTAAAACTGAAATTAACAGTAAAAAGGTTTTGAAAGGTGTAACAGGAGGAAAACCTTGCAGTTGTACTATGAATCCAATGTAAGGAGCCGGATTAAAGTAAGATGGAAGAAAGAGAATATGAATGGAGATACAGTAAAAGGAATGAGAGGGGCTGAAGGAACGCTGCAAAGAACCGCAATCAATGCCTACAGCACACTACATGAGGAGCACTGAAGGCACTATTCCCCTACGGGCGGAAC
>NC_089770.1:9856000-9898500 GCF_040412425.1 Macrobrachium rosenbergii | reverse complement strand
ACTTGATGGGTCTTTCTCGCCTATTATTATTATTACTATTATTATTTTTATTTTTATAAGTTACTTGCCCAAGGGCCCCAGTAGCGAAAGTAACCCGGTACAGTACAGGCAACTATGAAGTAGAGAACAAATTATGAAAGAGGTACAACAAAGTAAAAATAAATAAGGTACTTAACAAGGAAACTATGAATCGACCACTTTAAAGGACAAATAAATGTAAAAACCTGCCTGCACACTCTCACACACACACTCAACAATATATATATATATATGAATCCTCTTCATTGTCTTAAAAGCCTTATAGAAACTATCCACTCAGATGATCACTTCCCTTATGCCCAAGTACACAAAAATATAATTGCTATTCCAGAGGGCGTATATAACCTGTATCCGCTTTGGCTATTCGGAACAATATTGGATATGAAAACCGTTTAGTTAGATTTTATGAAATTTAGGTT
This sequence comes from Macrobrachium rosenbergii, assembly GCF_040412425.1. Taxonomy (NCBI): domain Eukaryota; kingdom Metazoa; phylum Arthropoda; class Malacostraca; order Decapoda; family Palaemonidae; genus Macrobrachium; species Macrobrachium rosenbergii. The sequence goes on along the minus strand of NC_089770.1, from coordinate 9,898,042 downwards.
GTCAAGCCAAGCACCAGGGTACTTTAGGCCAGTGAAAAGAGGGAGTTGGAGTGGTTGGACAGCAAGGTACAGATCTCCTGATAATGAAGACGAGGTAAAAAGATCTATGGTGGAACTGGGAAACGGGAGAGGAGATCAAAGTAAATGACTAAAAAGTGGGTACAGCTAAGGGATGCTGCAAATACCCTCTAGTAATGCCCGTAATGGAATGGAATATAAAATTTAGGCCAGAGACCAAGCGATGGCTCCTATGAGGTTTTTCAGCCCTGAAAAGGGAAATTGAGAGTTGAAAGGTTTGAAAGGTGTAACAGGAGGAACACCTCGCAGTTGAGCTATAAAACAATTGTTAGGAGAAGGTGGAAAGTAAGATGGAAGACTAGAGAACATGAACGAAGGGACAGTAAAAGGAATGAAACAGGCAGTAACTAGAGGCCGAGGGGGCGCTGCAAAGAACCTTATGTAATGCCTACAGTGCACCAGGTGAGGTACACTGACGTCACTAATCCCCTACGGGGAGTAGAAAATGAGTAAAATAGATGTCATAAGAGTCTATTTTCTGCAGTGGCCTACGAAGCGAGGCATTAATGCAAAAGCACAAGACTCCAAACAAAACCATCTCAACGATAACCAAATTTATACGAGACCATCGAAGGCCACAGGGAAAACACGAAAAAATAGTGCGAGGGATTCGGTTACTCTCTGCTCCAAGAAGAGGAAGAGCTGGTTCGTAAGTGGCTAACATTTGAAACTTTTTATCTTTCTTGGCAGCTACAAAAATCAATAAAGATTTAAATTTTTTTTACTAGATTTATTTGTGACTCTTTTCTTCCAGTATTTGAGCTCTCTTTCTCTCTCTCTCTCTCTCTCTCTCATACCACGACTGGCTTTTCCTACTCCATTTTTCGCACTAAAACTATCTCTCTTTCTCTTTTATGACAAGACCGGCTGGTACTTGTCCATTTTTTGTACTGAAACACACACGTACTCTCTCTCTCTCTCTCCTTAGTTAGTACAACCCATCTGTCTTTTCTTTTATATTTTCTTTACGTTTCGTCACATGATGCTCTAAAGCATGCTGATATGCTGAAGCAAAAAATTTAGAACTTAAAATGGCAATGAAATTTTATTCTTATCTTTTCTATTGGTCACTGAGGGAAGTTGCTGAAGAAGATAAAATAAATGCACTCAACATTTTACTCCCAACTACTCCGACTCTTATTAAACTTTCTATTGGCACACATTCTTTGGAGAGGCTTCAAACTGAGTTCAGTACAAATTATTACATCGAACTGTTTTCAAGAACTCCATTTCTACCTCCAACCTGATCTCTAATTTTTTGCTTTGCAAAAAATAGCAGTTATCTTTGTGGGGGAATTTGGTATTATAAATACCAAGAAATTGTAAAAAAAAAAAAAATAAAATAAAAATTTAAACCCTTATCTTTTCTATTGGTCGCTGCTCCTTTGGCTTCCTTAGCAAGAGACGTTGCTGAAAAAGGTAACAAAAGCAGGACATTTTCCCACAATCACCCAACTCTCACTCTTTCTACTGGCCCATACTCTTTGAAAATGTTGAAAATTGCAAGTTCTGTATAAATCGTTATACAGGATTGTGTTTTCAAATATCATTTCTAATTCTAGCCTGTTGTCTCAGGTTGTTTTGAGAAAGTAAGTTATCATAGTATACGGGTATTTTTGGCATTATAAATACAAAGAAATTATAACCCCCCCAAGAAACAGAGTAAGACTTTCTGAAAACCCTAAAGATGCAATATACCTTTCGTGAAGATCTTTTCTCTGCCACCGATGGCAGTGAAAACATACCCCCTAACCTGCCCCCAATTGATGCGGAGTGTCACCCCTCCCGCCCCCAAAAAAAAAAAAATTCCATGGGCTGAAATTCTGGACAGATCCGCCCTTGCGGCAAACTGATAATATATACTTCTCATGTACAAACCACCACCACAGCTCCCACAACTGGCTTCTAAAATTAAGTTCAATCCCTCCTAGATAACCACGACAATGAAATGAGGGGGGTTGGAATGACTGGCCAGGAAGAAAAAAAAAAAAGAGATCTGGAAAACAAAAGTGACGGAGTTCAAAGGTCTAAAGGTGAAAATGGGGGAAAAATTCCGCGGTTGCATTATGAAGTAAGAGCCAAAGAGGCTGAACAATGGGAGGGGAGAGAGCTGATCAAATTCTATGGCGAAGCCCTGTGACTTCAACAAGACCTTCTTCGTAGGGGGGAACGAATCTGCCGGAGTGTGAGGGGGCAATCTAAATCGTGCTGATTTCTTATTAGCAAGCAATAAACGCAGAACGCGTGCGAGCTGAGGAATAAATCAAGCGATGCAATCACACTCAAAAGGGGTGGAGCCGATACACTGGCTGAATGCGTTATTAAAGTTTCTATTGATATTGAAATTTTGGCCGCCCAGCACAGCACTGGGGCGCTTTGGGCAGGAGTAGGAATGGTCAAGAAGCGAGGTTAAGAGTTTCAGAAACAAAGGAGACAAAGTAAAAGCATCTTAAGGTGGAACTGGGAGAAAACCCCGTTGTTATACTAAGACGTAACAGTTAGAGAGGCTGGACAGCAAGACTGAAGAAAAGGAGTGGGGATGGATGCAAAGTACAAGGCAGACCAGGCTAAACACATGTAAGTAATGCCTACAGTGACACCACGTGGTACACTGACGACACTAACCTCCGAAGGGGAATGTACCCAAGGGCATAGTCATTGCTCAATGAACAAAAAAAATCCATTGTGCCTCTTGAATTAAGCAATGAATAAAGCATCTGCTAGTTAGTCAGAATGCTTACTAAAGTCATCCCTACAAGAGGAAATTATATATATATATATATATATATATATATATATATATATATATATATATATATATATATATATATATATATATATATATTATAAAAATTACACACACATCTATATATATATATATATATATATATATATATATATATATATATATATATATATATATATATATATATATATATATATATATATATATATATATGATGTATGGTTTGTATAAGGTAGGCGATGTATTTGTCACCAAAAGCCGTATTTTCCCATCTGACGGCCGAATTTATCACCCAAAATCCTACAATTTCTGACCTGACAGCCAAATTTGTTACCAAAAGCCAGATTTTCCCATCCTACGACTAAATTTATCACCGAAAAGCCTGTTTTTTCCAAACTGACAGCCCAATTTATCACTAAAAAGCCTGTTTTATAACATCTGATGGCCAAATTTATCAACGAAAAGTCTGTATTGTCTCATCTGACAGCCGAATTTATCACCAAAAAGACTATTTTCCCATCTGTCGGCCAAATTTATCACCAAAAAGCCTGTATTTCCCATCTGACAGCCAATTTTATGACCAGAAACCCTGTATTTCCCATCTGACGGACATATTTGTCACCAAAAAGCCGTATTTTCCCATATGACAGCCAAACTTGTCACAAAAAAGCCTGTCTTTTCCCATCTGACAGCCAATTTTATTACCAGAAAGCCTGTATTTCCCCATCTGACAGACATATTTGTCACCAAAATACCATATTTTCCCATCTAATGGTCAAATTTATCACCAAAAAGCCTGTATTATCCCGACTGACGGCCAAATTTATCACCAAAAAGCCTGTATTTTCCCATCTGACGGCCAAATTTATCACCAAAAAACATGTATTTTCCCATCTGACGGCCAAATATGTCACCAAAAGTCTGTGTCTCCCATCTTACGGCTAAATTTATCACCAAAAAACCTGTATTTCCCATCTGATGGCCATATTTATCACCATAAAGCCTGTATTTTCTCATCTGACGGCCAATTTACCACCAAAAAGCCTATGTTTTTCCATCTGATGACCAAATTCATCAACGAAGAGCCTGTATTTTCCCATCTGATGACCAAATTTATCACCAAAAAGCCTGTCTTTTCCTATCTGACAGCCTGATTTATCACCAAAAAGCCTGTATTTTCCCATCTGACAGCCAAATTTATCACCAAAAAGCCTGTATTTTCCCATCTGACAGCCAAATTTATCACCAAAAAGCCTGTATTTCCCAATCTGACAGCCAAATTTATCACCAAAAAGCCTGTACTTTCTCATCTGACGGCCAAATTTAGCACCGAAAAGCCTGTATTTCCCAATCTGACAGCCAAATTTATCACCAAAAAGCCTGTACTTTCTCATCTGACGGCCAAATTTAGCACCGAAAAGCCTGTATTTCCCAACTGACAGCCAAATTTAGTGCCAAAAAGCCCGTATTTTCCCATCTGACGGCCAAGTTTACCAACGAAAAGCCCGTATTTTCCATTCTGATATCCAAATTTACCACCAAAAAGCCTGTATTTTCCCATCTGACGGCCATATTTACCACCAAAAGGCCTGTATTTCCCCATCTGACAGCCAAATTTATCACCAATAAGACTGCATTTTCCCATCTCGCGGCCAAATTTATCACCGAAAAGCCTATATTTTCCCATCTTACAGCCAAATTTGTCACCAAAAAGCCTGTATTTTCCCAGCTGACCAGTGGCGTAGCTGGCATTCCATCAGCAGGGGCGCCTAGGTGGGGCCAAGATATTTTTTGGGAGCCAAAGAAAATTACACAAAACTAATGTACCAGTTCTGTAATTCGTAAAATATACTATTCCCGAATGCATATATCCATGTGAATGAAGGAAAATAATAGTATTAGTAATTAGTAATCCTGTATTTGAAATTATAAAGCTCAATTTTCAATTAATTTTCAACTCTTACTATATGCAAATGTATCAAATACTGTAATGTAAATTTCCTCACAACCTTATATTCAACACTAGCCTAATTTCTATAATCAAGATTTAATTTTCAACTATAGTATAATATCCTTGTCATGTAAGTATATCAGAATAATGCATATCATCAATAACACAAAAGGCTTATGACCCTCCAAAATCTCTTCAAAATTTCAACCTATCCCATTCCCTCTACATCTCCTCTCCCTGGAAATTAACTCTAAGCAGCAGTAGCAAATTGCATTGCACTTATTCAAAACTGTAACTATGGTTTCAGTCACTTCATACATAAGTTGATAACATTAAGATGGATCAACATATCCTGAACAAACATGTCATTTGAGTTAAAAACCTATAACTATAATTCTGCTTTTGACCACCAAAGGGTTAAAGTTTAGCTACACAGGGAATTTCAACTGGGGGCCAGTGGGGGGACCATGCATCTGACGGGGGTGCCCGGGGGACCCCATAGCGACGCCACTGTATCCGACGGCCAAATTTACTACCGAAAAGCCTGTATTTTCCCTTCTGACAGCCAAATTTATCACCAAAAAGCCTGTATTTTCCCTTCTGACAGTTAAGTTTATTACCAAAAAGCCTGTACTTTCCCATCTGCCAGCCAAATTTATCACTAAAAAGCCTGTATTTTCCCTTCTGACAGCCAAATTCATCGCCAAAAAAGCCTGTATTTTCCCTTCTGACAGACAAATTTACCACCAAAAAGCCTGTATTTTCCCTTCTGACGACCAAATTTTTCACCAAAAAGCCTGTATTTTCCCATCTGACGACCAAATTTATCACCAAAAAGCCGGTACTTTCCCTTCTGACAGTCAAATATATCACCAAAAAGCGTCTTTTCCCTTCTGACATTTATCACCAAAAAGTCTGTATTTTCCCTTCTGATAGCCAAATTTGCCACCAAAAAGCCTGTATTTTCCCTTCCGACGGCAAAATTTATCACCAAGAAGCCCGTATTTTCCCTTCTGACAGCCAAATTTATCACCAAAAAGCCTGTATTTTCCCTTCTGACAGCCAAATTTATCACCAAAAAGCCTATTTTCCATTCTTACAGCCAAATTTATCACCAAAAAGCCTGTATTTTCCAATCTGACAGCCAATTTATTACCAAAAGTCTGTATTTTCCCATCTGACAGCCAAATTTATCACCAAAAAGCCTGTATTTTCCCATCTGACAGCCAAATTTACCACCAAAAAGCCTGCATTTTCCCTTCTGACAGCCAAATTTATCACCAAAAAGCCTGTATTTTCTCATCTGCCAGCCAAATTTACCACCAAAAAGCCTGTATTTTCCCATCTGAGAGCCAAATTTGTCACCAAAAAGCCTGTATTCCCATCTGACTGCCAAATTTACCACCACCTGTATTTTCCCATCTGACGAACACATTTGGCGCCGAAAGCCTGTATTTTCCCATCTGACGACCAAATTTAGCACCGAAAAGCATGTATTTTCTCATTTGACGGCCAATTTTATCACCGAAAAGCCTGTATTTTCCCATCTGACAGCCAAATTTGACAGCAAGAAGCTCGAATTTTCCCATTTGGATAATATCAAAATCGTACATGTCTGTCAAGACGGCAGCACAAGAGCAGGACCGCGCAAGACTTCTGTTTTGTCATTTAAAGACGCAAAACCGTCGCTCGTCCAGCGCAGAAATCGTGTGCGCGTGACAGCGCATTGAAATCCACACATGAGGCTGTTTACATGCTAGTCACGTGTCAGATACAAAGGTGTTGTTAGTTTCAAGCTGACGTGCCCCGAAGACTGTTACTCTGAATTCCAGATGCTATTCTAATTTTATTTGGTATATGTGTAATTTTTTTTTAGCAGTAATGCCACATGAACGTGGCAGTGACTACTGTCCAATTTCCTTCTAGACCTGCACACCCTGTTAAGGCAATGGCTTATTGTAGGGAATATATATATATATATATATATATATATATATATATATATATATATATATATATATATATATATATATATATATATATATATATATATATGGTAGTATTCTGCCTATGCTGGTTGGCACTGCCAAGTACGAAACAGGGTATGTGATTGGAGGGTAAGCAGCTCTGCCCAAGATACAAGCGCATAATTCCACTTCATTCGACGTGGCAGACGAGGATGTCAAATGGTTAAGGACGTTAATGATTCAGCGTGTTTAACAGCGAAGGAATAATTAAAAGTTATCAGAATAATCAGGGGTAAACAAGCAGGAACATTCCAAAGCTTGGCATTAAAGCGATTGCTTCACTCTCCAGTAGTTGCTTGAACAAACAGACACATTCATTATTACCGAATCTTCCTCATCCCATCCTCGTATATTACCGTTCATCCTCTTTGGGTAAGATTAATAATCACCTAATTTTTTACCCAATTCGATGTTGGAGGGATTTTAATGCCTTACACATACATACATACATGCACACATATATACATATAAAAAAAATATTAAATTATATATATATATATATGTATATATATATATATATATATATATATATATATATATATATATATATACATATACACATATGTATATAATATATATATATATATATATATATATATATATATATATATATATATATATATATATATATATATATATAGCCTATAGTGTGTGCAACTGTTCGTTTGCATATAAATATGGTGTCGTTCACACCTGCGCATGTAAATCGCATTACAGCATTGACTTTAAACGCTGTGAATTCATTTATTCTGGTCATTTATTCTAGGTGTCTATATTGGTAACACTGTACACTAATCTGTTATTGATAAAATGACATCATAAATTCTCACAAAGATTCTTGCTGAATTAGAACTTCCTTGACATCCTTGAGATCTGACGTAAATTGGAGAGATTATTATTATTATTATTATTATTATTATTATTATTATTATTACAAAATGAAGGCAGAAAGTCCTTATACAGTTTCCTTAATAGCAAAACTCGGTGAAAACTTAAGACTAGCAATGATCGTTAAGAAATGCGTTAGCTTGAGAAGCGATGGTTGTCAACGGTACATGGAAAATCGGGTGGGAGGATAAGATTCTGTGGGTACAATAGGCTGTGCTTGTTCACAGAGAATGATAGTGCTATTGCTTTACCGACTTGTGTAACGGTCACGGGACAAACGCATTCAAATTTGAGAAGGTGACATTAAAATCAATATATTATAAGTGAAAGGAACACTGAATCACGTAGGTGGGAGTAGGTGAAAAATGTCTTGGACGTAAAAAAATCATATATATATATATATATATATATATATATATATATATATATATATATATATCTTCTTTTAACGTGCTTTTTTCCCCATTTCTATGGGGTAAAGCACGATGCCTTCTTTGAGGGACTATACATGTATCTATCTATCTATCTATCTATCTATCTATATATATACATATATATATATATATATATATATATATATATATATATATATATATATATATATATATATATATATATTTCGAGTTATTCGAGAAGATGGCACTCGCTTCACAGACGTGACTATCTTCAACAAATCTGTCAGTTTGTGTTTATTACTTCAGGGTGGTAATTAGTATTGATATTCTTTTTTTTTTTTTTTTAGAAGTTTTCTTCATACCATTAGCCTCTTCCGTTAGGAGGGGGTGCCTCCAGAGGGCGTTAACCTACCAATACTCAGCAAATCTTTATAGAATTAACCGTCAGCCTTTGCCTTTCACTACTTTGGCAGCAGCCCCCTACATTCTGCTAATCATAAAATGCATGATTCACTGTTAGCCCGAGTTCGAGTCTCCGGCTGGCTGATGAAGAGTTAGAGGAATTTATTTCTGGTGATAGAAATTCATTTCTCGCTATAATGTGGTTCGGATTCCACAATACACTGTAGGTCCCGTTGCTAAGTAACCAGTTGGTTCTTGGCCACGTAAAATAAGTCTAATCCTTCGGGCCAGCCCTAGGAGAGCTGTTAATCAGCTCAGGGTCTGGTAGAACTAAGGTATACTTAACTTTAACTTTTAGGCTAGTTAGAAAGCAATGTATTTAACAAGAAATAGCCTCATACTTTTTTTTTTGGTGGGGGGTTACCTTGACTACTCATACCAGACACATATCTAGGGCATTATATTAACAAATACCAAGTGCCAACCATGCCCAATCAAGACTAAGCTAATCAACTTAGCCTAAGCTGGCAGCATTGTATAATTACGTAAGGGTCACCAATGTGGCAACTTAATCATAATAATTTCGTGAGAAATGAACACAATACTTTTGTTCATGCAGCTTGCTTGACCTATCCTTGGCTAGGTTAAGCGAGATCAACCACATGGCCTAGGCAATCTGAAGCCTCTAAACTAGGTGCGAAGTAGCTTTAAAATAACTGAAGGGGGAGGGGGTCCAGGGGCATGATAGGATACTGTCCCAATCCTAGGAGACGGTCTAGGTTATGAAGTATTTGGAGCAACCATGCAGGGCTTGGGGGTTCTGAGTGGGGGAGTGGAGACAGGGGAGTTCTTGATACATGGAGGGGCATTTGACCGAGTTTTAAATTTTTGTTCTAATGACCTGGCAATGGAACCGTTAGGTTATTCAATATCATGCTGGGGTGGGGGCGGGGGTGGGACGCAATGAAACTCTGGCTTAAGTGACTGTTAGGTTTTGACTTTATGTAACATCAACTTGGCTTTAGCCTACATGGCAAATTTTCACAAACTTCCAATAATTGTTACATTCTCCTTATCTCGCCAATTTGAACATAAACTAGCCTGTTTTTTGTCCAAAATTCATAAGATTATGATCAACCATTTGGGTAATTTTGCCATAATAGGGAATTTATAGGGCTACATCCTAACCTACCCGTCCTTAACCTAACCTAACCTAACGTGAGGCACTGCATCCTACCTAGCCTGCAGAGCAGGAGAATGCAACCTGAACTGGTGAGAAGGGAGAGGGGAAAACATTCTCTCTGACTAGGGTAAGGTCTTAACTGAACAACATGTAGACATATGACAACACATGAGATTAAAAACCATAAAGGAACATCCATTAATAAATATGGTGACACATGAACAAGGGAAGCTATAATTTTTCCATCAAATCAATCTCCATACCTATTGTTTACCGGCAGAGGTGGGATAGAGTTATTCAATGAACAAGTAAAAAATACATAAATGTGATTAATGCCACTTTGTAAAATGTTTATGGAGTGTTAAAAACTATTTTTCACTTAACACCTGTAGCTACTTTAAAAAAAAAAATCAACAGGATTTCATCCGAAAACAGAAAAACTGGCTATTTGCAAACGATTATCAAAATCCTCTGAATAACAACAAAAGCTAATAACCAGAAGGAAGACTTAAATGTCTACTTGTAAATCTTGAGCAACCAAGAGAAATAAAAAATCTCTTAATACAAAGAGCTAAATAGTTAATTCGTGTAATAAACACTTGCAATTCAGTTGAGACCAGTAAAAATAAATGTTTTTGCACACTTCAGTTGAAGGCTTACTGCACCTTACTGAGAAAATTTACTACAACTGTGATCTAAGACTATTACAGCCCGAGCGTTAAATGAGAGAATGTAACACGTTATCCCACTTTGATAAAAACTTAATCTGGTGGCAACGAATATTTCAAACAATATATAGGCCTACCTGAGTATCAAATCAAAAGCTAAAATCTAAACTAAACCTTATAATACCATTTTTTTGCAATATCCGTAACTGGAATAGTCGGCAATTCGGCATGGCTACAGCATATTTAATAAGTCCAATGACAGAGGCCTTTGGCCCTAGGGACGTTTTATTTTCGATTCAAATCCCGCTGGTCATCTATTGACTACTAACGGCCTTCGGCCCTTACCTTTCTCTGCTGTATGCGGGAAGCATTGGACTATCTCTCATGCTGCTGATGATCTGTGCTCCCCTGACCCCGTTTCTTACCAATGTTGACAGCGATCGTAAGATTCGAGCCATTATGGCGTCTTCTGACGAGTTCATGGTGACGCTTGGGTGTCTCGTCTTGTTCAACTTCTCATTGGTGCATGCCGGCACGGACTCAAACTCTCAATTGGGCGACAGCGACTATGGTTGAAAGGTTCCCGCAACGATAGCCGCTGTACCGTAGTATGTACTCTGCTTCTTCCTTCCTTTAGTAAGGAAATCTGGTTTATTTTCGGAATCTTTGAAAAGGGAGTTATATTTACTATCTAAATTACCTGTCTCGAGTCTTTGAAAAATAAGTCAGATTTATTAAGTTTTGAAGGATCTGTGGTCCAATAAATGGTCCCTTGCTTGTACAGTATATTTTGCACACTTTTTTTCTCATGTTCATATAGCAGTGAACATGATGAGAAAAGTTTATTACAATGTTAACACAGAATAATCATTTTGAGTAAATACGCCATATTTCGTTCATACACAAAAAAAGTTAAATTGTTAAGGTTTACTACAATGAAATAATCCCGAATTGCTACAGAATACATATTACTAGAAAATTTTGACTACTCTTAATTTTAAGACCTCATTATAACTCAGTGCAGCTTGCAACAAATCATTAGGGTATCATGATAGTTTTATTGTAGGGATCAAAGGAAATGAAGATGCAGACAAAGCAGCCAAAGAAGCAACCCACATGACAAGATCAAATGTGAATATCCCTGCTACTGATTATGTAACACACAAAGATTGGTATCATAAATAAATGGCAATATATATGGGATGAAGAACCTGGAAGTAATAAACTGAAACAAATAAAACCTAATGTTAAAAAATGTTCATCATATCAGAGAGAGAGACACAAGCACAAGTAATTCTAACACGTCTCAAAATAGGCCATACTCGTCTGACACATGGGCACTTGATGAGCAGCCCACGGGACCCGGCTCCCGAGTGCTCAGAATGCAGGGTGATAACAAGTTATTAATAACGGTCAGACATGTGTTATGTGAGTGTCCAAAGTATGACCAACAGCGACTGTCAACTTTTGGGAATAAACCAATAAGTGAAATTTTGTCAGAATCTTTTAATAAATGAAATTTTGACAGAATCTTTTACATTTTCAGTCGTTCCGATTTTGTTGTTCATGAGGAACTATGGTTTGATAAAATATAAAAATAAATAATGATAAAGGCACGAAAACAGCATTTGTCGAATTTAAATTTAAAAATGTTTAAAATATTACTTAACTTATTATGAATTTTAATATACCTTTTTAGTGTGGAAGCATGAGTAAATGTATTTATTGTGTGAATGTGTTACAGTATGAGAACGTGAGCCTATGTGGTATTTTATCCTAATCCTTCGGGCCAGCCCTATAAGAGCTGAAAGTCAGCTCAGTGGTCTGGTTAAACTACTTTAATACTTCTCATAATTATGCACATTTTTCTACTTCGTGGGGTTCTGTATTGGTGAAACGGGCCTCCCACAACCAGGCCTAAACGTAACATGTCAACTGGGTGGGCGACTACCCGCCTACAAAAATAAGTTGCCCACCCACTAAATTAATTTCGCCCAAAAGGTACTGTAAACCCTTTACTACCCACACACACACACATTATTTATCTATCTATCTATCTATCTATCTATCTATCTATCTATCTATCTATATATATATATATATATATATATATATATATATATATATATATATATATATATATATATATATATATATATATATATATATGTGTGTGTGTGTGTGTGTGTGTGTGTCTTATTCATGTAGAACATTGACAAGCATAATTTATCTATGCAATATTTTGCTAATCTTATTTTATTAAAAAGAAATTACTTTCCAAATATTTCAGAGAGAAAGAGAGATTAAATGATCTTTTCAAACATTTTACTGTCATGATATGTAAAGTGTTCTTAATTTTACTATCTTGAACTCTCATTTAACTGGCTGTAATAACGCACATTTTAACACATTTCAAAAGGTTTACATACGCACACCGAGTCACTGACACAAATGCGCGCGCACGCGCAGAATAAAATGAAAGAAAAAATGGGTGATTGCCAGTAACTTTTGGAGTGTGTTTGCACACACACACATATATATATAGATATGTGTGTGTATGTACGCATGTATGTTCGTGTGTATATGTAATATATACACATACATACATATATAGTATATATAATGTGTGAGTATGTTTCACAAGAAAAGTAATCATTGATGGAGAGGCTGCTAACACAGGAGTATATGCTGGGCCATGGAAAAAGTTGAATGACGAACTAAACCGATTAATTCCAGGTGTATGGTGCATGTGCCACAGAAGTGACTTGGCTTATCATGATCTCATCACAGCTTTCCCTGAATTACAACGGTAGTACTCACATGTTAAGGATAATGTGCAATATTTCCATGTCTCCTCTGTTCATGTGAAGAATGAATGCAAGAAACTTGGTGCGACTTTCAAACAGTTTGTTAATCCACCTGATAACAGATTTGCTCAGCATATTCAAGCAAATGTGCTCCAGTCTTCTCTGCAATCTTCCAGCCTGTGTTGCTACCGAGAAAAACTTAGCATGTATTGATAACAAAGATCGAGTCACCCGGCAACAAGCGGCTGGGTATTTGAAAATGTGGGAAGCGGGAGGTCAACAATATAGAATAAAAAGCCCTGATGGTAGATATTCTGCATCACCTTGCCTGCCTACAGAAGGAATTTCAGAGAACTGTCCTTTTATTGTTTGATATTCCACCTATTCAAGAGAAAAACCCTACATTGGTGGTTGGGAGGAAAAGCTAGATACAGGCCCAACTTTGGATTATGATAATGATGAGCCCATGGAATATGCTGCCACAAGCACAAAGACAACAAGAAGGAGAATTGCTAATCAATTTGTGACAATGTGCAATCGGTCGTACAGTGCTATCCGACAAGAAACAGTTGGAACAGTAAAAGACTTTCTTGGAAAAAGGATGGATCAAGGAATAATAGAATCACTGAAAAAAACCTCTGATATATTTAATTCAACATCTAATGAAATGACTAGAAGAGCTAACATTCTTCTTCAGAAAATGAAAAAGACTGATGATCCAGTGAAACTGGCTGATGACTGTATTGACTTCTTCGTACAGAATCCACAGTTAAATGATCAACAAGTGGATCTGAAAACAAGATTCAAGCAGATGAAAATGCAAAAGGCAATCCAGAATCTTCACTGATACCACTTGTCAACCTTGTCTTGACAACAGTACCTCATTCAATGGTAGTAGAGAGAGGAGTTTCTCACTACAATATTTTTCGCAATGACAAAAGTCTTCCTGTGTCTCTACAAAGTGCGAACAACAGATTACTCATTGCCTTGAATGGGCCTCGTACAGATCATTTTGATCCACGTCCAGCCGTAGCAAAATTTCTGCCAGTAAAGCATCGTAGATACAAGGAGCCACAAAAGTCAACATATAGAAGCAATCCATCTGTGAAAAAATTATTCTGCAGTGGCAGCGAAATATCTGAGTAAATTCCTCTTCCCAGTTGGCGATAAATATTTCGGTATGTCTCATACATCTTGCTTAATGCTGAGCAGTGTTGTCAACCAAAATGTGTGTTGCTTTATTTTAGGTTATGGTCTGTAGATGATTTAAATATAGATAAAACACTACTTGAAAATGACAGAATCTATTCGGCAGATTGCTGTAGTGTTTTTGTCCAAGTAGACGATAGTGCTTCTCTTGTTTTTAAGGGAGGCCCACATGTAGAAATATTTTTAGATTAATTCAGTCCGCGTCACACAAACATTGCATTTATTTGTGAAGCGGAATAACAATCTAAGGTATAACTGTTGGATGTTCAGATGCACAGGCATAAAGGTTGCACTTGAAATCAACCCAAGTCTTTTACCAGTATCGTTTAAATTGAATTCAGTACGTACTCTGATTAATATGATATATAAGGTCACGTGTTTTTCCGATTTAAAAGTTTGTCATCATATCACTGTTTTTCCTCTTAGATTATTTCAGTGAACATTCCTACTGTGTTTTCGTCTTTTATAAAAATTCTAAGTTTTAAAATGAGAAATTTAACCCTGTAAATGGTATACATCACTGCAAAGATGTAAAATATATAAAATTATCTTACCCTCAACACAGTAGTTGCAGACTTAGTAAAATACTTGTAAAAAATGCTAGAGCACAGTTTTCATCAAATTATTTGTCGACTTGTTTCCACGAATCCATTGATGGTGGTTCACTGTGGAGGTAGATACCTGCTCGTCATGTTGACCTAATTTCAAGTATCGTTTGATTAGTCACTTGCTCACGGGTAAATAATTAACATTCTCGTTACCTGAGACAGAATTTTGGAACACAAGGTTTGCACACTAACTAAACCACCATACTGCCCTAAAATGGAAGACTGCAGTATATGCAAAAATACAAAACTGAGCAAAATGCTAGCTACTCCCTCGCCTTACTGTTGATTTTGCAGATACTGCAAATGGGGCTCCCTAAGTACTCGTGGAAAGCATTGAAGAATCACTCTGAAATTGCAGTAACTTGTGTATTAGTGTTGGACGAGCCCAATAGGTGGTTTATCTCAGTTTCGAAAATTTTGCAGAGACTGCAGTTTTCCATATTAGGGCAGCATATTCTGCCGTAGCATAGCACTTACTTTTAGTATAGGGCGGCCTTCTCTCTCCCACTGGGATTTGTCAGTGTTATCTTTTTTGTTTAAAAAGACTTTGCCCATCATTTCAGAATTTTGGGTAATGCAAAAAAAAAAAAAAAAATTAAACCTGAACTTAAAACAGATAAATTCTCTGACGTATAACTAGAATTTTATAATTCAGAGTTATCAGATACATCAACTGTCCTGTTTTCCTTTGTTTTCTAGGTTGATTTCTCAAGTTCAAATATTTTTACTGCTTGCGTTGTTTCCTTCATACTTGTTTCGAATCTTAAGAGGCAGTTTATTCTTTCTCTATTTCTAATGTATTTTATTGTGCTTTATTGTATTTTAATACATTTTATTGTATTTTCAGTGACCTTTATAAACCTCGAAAGGTCGTAGAATAAAAATTTATACCTAGCTTTGGCAATTTTATTTATCCTTAAACTAAGATTTTTAATAAATATATGTATATATCTATATATACATAAAATGAAAGCTACTCATGTACCTCACCAAAAAAGCAAATATCATTTGTGTCTTATTGGAAAGGTCTATGGGTCTGGATTGTGAAAACTTAATTTAATCTAAAATTTCTGAGTGCATGGTAAATAAACAAAAAGTTGATGGTGGGAAGATGGAAGAGCCTGATTATCATAGATCTTTGAGAGCAGTTATACTGGGTGATGGATGAGAGAAGTGGCAGAGTCACACACACACACACACACACACGCATATATATATATATATATATATATATATATATATATATATATATATATATATATATATATATATATATATATATATATATATATATACACATATATATACTGTATATATATTGCATGTCTGATCTGAGTTGTACAGCACTTAGTTCACGTTCGCTAAGTCCGTCGTTTGGCCCCCAGAGTACAACCCACCAGTCCACCCTGCTAAAGGAAAAAAGGCCATGGGACTTGCAACCTCATCCCTAAAGATATGCAGAGAAACAGCAAAGAGGCAAACGGGATATGAAGCTGTTGATTAATAAGTAGACTGATAGATAGATAGCCAGCTTGCAATAATCCATGACTCAAGCTTCAAAACACACGCACAAAAAAGAAACATTCGCATATATATCTTACCTGGGAACAAATGTCTATTTCTTTTATATCGAACATACAGAAAAACCAAGGAAATACAACAGTTCAATATCTGTACAATGCAAGGTCAATGCGTCATGGGTTTTTCTATTGTGTATTTACATTCATTGCTCAAGATAGATTTCTTCCTCCTCTTGGATATACGCACACACAAAAATATATATATATATATATATATATATATATATATATATATATATATATATATATATATATATATATATATATTGAATCAATGTAAAAAAACCAAGGACATGGTTTTTGCTTAGTATATTTTTATATTTATTACTTAGGTAAATTTCATCCTAATGGAAACACCAGTGTATGAAAATATACAAGTGTTATTGGTTCAAAATAATGGACAATGGGAAGTTTTTAATATATAAGTGTATATATGTATACACACACACACACACACACACACACATATATATATATATATATATATATATATATATATATATATATATATATATATATATATATATATAATGAACTTTTGGCATAGTCTACAAATGTATCACTTACAGTCAATTTTACCTTCCTATTGAAGCATAAACAATCACGAAAACTCTATGACACTGTTACGTCAACATAATGACGAACGCCGTACTACGTTACATCTCTTAAATTATCTATATTTATACTCTGGATTCACACTCCCGACCAAGGAAACGGATACGCTCCTGCGAGCTGCGCGGGAGCGCGCGTGCGTGTCAAAACAAGAGCCTTCGACTTCCACCTCTGGGAGGTTGAAGTTATAAATTTTATCTTCAACAAAAGACGTCCCCCTCTGCATGACTGTTACGTGTGGCTGTCATCTGTGAACTGGAGTCTGTGTGTGTCGTTGGACGAGAATTACGGACTCGTGTGACTGGCGAGGTGACAGAGCATCTAAGCCGCGCAGACACGTAGCGAAAGACTACGAATTATTTGCCTGGCCCCTTCTAGAAACGAGATTTTTAAAAAATGAACAGACAAATTTTAACTACTTTTTTATATGCATGTATAACGTAAAGAATAGGTCACTGATGCTAAATATAATCTATGCTATTATTTGCTCAACTTTTTGCCCTTGTCGTTTTGCGAAAGTCTACCTAAAATGGTTATTTGTAGAGACCAAGAATAAAGAGTAAAGGCATCCCGTAGATAAATAAGAGAGAATCAAGGCATCCTGTAGGTCCTAGATCCGCTCATCAGCAGCACGCCAACCCAGCCCTTAGTCAAACCGCGTCATTATGCAGGAAAATTGCAGTTGACAGGAATTCCGCACGCAGAATCGAAATGACCAGCCCGAAAACATCCAAGGCGAGCCATTTTGCATATTAGTTTGTTCGAGCAAAACGAACGTTGGTCTTTTTCATTTCTTCAGGTTTCGACAGAACTGTATTGCGTGAGTTTACTGGTCTGGGTTTTGTCTGACTGGTCAGCGAATGCAGTTCTGGAGTGTCCGGTTTCCAGAGAGTCTGGATTGATGAATGGTTTCAGGACGATGGGTGGGAATCAAACCGTCGAAGCCCTGCCGGTTTTAATTGCGTGGTTACGTAAATTTTCTGGGAGTGCCGATCACTTCTGTCTGTTTTTTATTTCTCTCTCTCAACCCAGCAGTGACCCACGGCAGTATACTAACAACCAGATAATTAATTCACGTCTTAGGTCAACAGTCGTACACAGGATTACAGGATTACAGGAAGCGTTCCTAGTCCGTTTCTTCCTCATTCCGGGATTGAACACGGGTTTGCAGTTGCGAGCCAAGATCGATACCACTCGTGCTATGATATCAGCGAGAGAGAGAGAGAGAGAGAGAGAGAGAGAGAGAGAGAGAGAGAGAGAGAGAGAGAGAGAGGGAACTGCTTCTCTGTCCAAAAGCTTATCATCATATTGAGTCTTCCTAAACATACAAATTTAGGGTTGAAATTCAGTCTAGGTCAGGTGCCTTGCAGAGTAGGATGATCAGTAGCACTGGAATAGGTGACAGTCGAATTAGTCAATAAAGGAGAGCCGAGGAGAGTCGTGGCATCCTGGGAAAAAAAATTGGAACATTTACTTTTCCATTTGTTGAGAATTTAATGGAAAATGACTGTGATTATGACTGTTCCTAGCAGAAGTAAAAGACTTCAGAAGGAGAGGCTAGGAATGGCTGGAAAACTCTCTCTCTCTCTCTTGACGAGATGGTTGGGGAATAAAAGCGGTCTGAACCTGATTTAAGAAGAAATGAAGTAACAACAGAGGAGGAGGCACATGCGCGTAACTGTCGACAAGATCGGTGAATCTCGGTTAGTCTCCCAGAGACTAACTGACTCTTTTATCGTCATTGTAAAGGCCAATTGCCTTTCTTAGGTAGCACATAAATTTGCATCATCTCTAAATTATATCTATTAACAGTGACTGTTCCTCCAAGGTCACCAACTATGCTTGGTGGAAACTACCTGAGGGGTAAGCTATGGCCTCCTCTGGTAAGTGGGGTGCTCAAGAGGTAATGGCACAGGTTTGTCAATGGGTGGGGATGAGATAGGGATCAATTTGGATATAAAGGTGAGGGTAAGGAAGGGGCGGGGATGAGGAGGGGTAGTACTGTCTTATGTGACGATTGGGGAAGCAGAGGATTTGCGCTTGAGTATGAGAAAGAAGGAGCAACTTGAAGGATATAAATAGGGACACGTCCCACGACTTCAGGCACAACGTCGGTGATCTCTGTCCCCGTGACACGCTTTCCCATCCCGATCTGCAGCATCTAGCCCCCTAGTCTGGCGCCATGGTAAGATGGTAGAGATTTTCCATGAAGATTTTTTTTTTTATTTCGTTATCTTTTTTTTCTTCAATCTCAGTTTCGCTGAGAGCTGGCCAATTAAGTCTGAGGAGATTTTCCTTGAAGATTTTTTTTTTTGTCTTAAATCTCTGTTTCGCTAAGAGCTGGGCAAAAAAGTCTGATTCATACAAAATCATCATCTTCAAACTCTTATACAATGTTGCCATTGTTAAAGTGATATTTGTTGAAAATTACTCAATTTACTGTGTTGTCTGTATAAGATTACTAATATCAGACTCGTTTGTTTTCAAATCACCCCTTTTCGAAAACTTTCTTTTTCAAATGCAATTATCAGAACTTTATTAGAAAAATAATCGCCATTCCCAAAATGCAAATTTTAGTTAATTCTAGATAACGTTATGCCAACACAGGCTCACGCTCTCAGGCAGTCCTTAAAAAAGTGTACTAACTAAACAACCCTTATCAAAGGGTTGTTTATTCAAAAAAAGGGTGACCTTGTTAGTCTTTATTGTAAAAAATCTCCAATATCAAAGGTATTTTGATTTAAAAAAATACCACTGGCCTAAAAAAATAAATAGAAAAACTATTAAGAAAATGAACTGCTATTGACGCCCTTCATTCCCCCCCAAAAAATAAATAAATAAATAGACAAAACACTCATTCAGCATTTTTCAAAACAAGAAAAGCCCATTACTTGCACCGGAAGTGTTTCAAGCCACTTTATGCTTGAGAAAATTTTTTTTTGATCGATCCTTTCCATTGTCTTACATTTGCATTTTCTTGTTTTTTTTTATTTTGTCAAAAATAAAAGTGTATTATGTAAGAATCTTTTTATCTTGAGGATATCCGTTAAGTTAAGGATGAATAGATATAGGTTTATGTTTTCTGACGATACACACACATACATTATATATATATATATATATATATATATATATATATATATATATATATATATATATATATATATATATATATATATATATATATATATATATATATACACACACACATATATATATATATATATATACACACATATATATTATATATATACATATAATATATATATATATATATATGTATATATGCATTTATTAACAGGACCTCACTGAATGAGGTCCTGTTGGTAATGTATTAATGCACAGAACAATTGTGTAAGTGATAAAGTTAATGTATACACACACACACACACACACACACACACACACACACACATATATATATATATATATATATATATATATATATATATATATATATATATATATATATATATATATATATATATCAATCAACTACAAACGTCCTTTAATATAATTCACTCTACCTCGGAAGTAATATATTTTCATATATGTTACCGAAGGAAATATTTTAGTTGATAATAAGTCCACCGTCCCGTGGGACGGTGACTGGTTAGTTATCAACTAAAGTATTCCTCGTCCGTCGCTATATGAAAATATATTACTATCAACTAAAATATTGGGATCCTTAAGAACGTTTGTCTCTCTTTCTGATTGCGATATGAATCACGGTGATGTGATAAATAGTCATATATATATATATATATATATATATATATATATATATATATATATATATATATATATATATATATATATATATATATATACATACTGTATATATGCACCACACACAATATACAGTAATTACATATATACATATGAAAAGAACCTCGATTAAAAAAAAAGCTATTCGACAACTGGCTTATCTTTTATTCTTTCAGAAAACTTTGGGTATTCTAGTGATTTTGTCCCTCGTGGCACTAACATTAGCCGATCCGTGGCGCAACTACGGTTACGGCGGTGGATACGGAGGCGGATACGGTGGTGGATACGGTGGCGGATACGGCGGTGAGTTGGGCTTCCTTTGGAGTTGTTATTTATTATTACTATTTTCTTTACTTAAGTCACATCACTTCTTATTATTCTAACATTTTCATTCTTACTGCTTTTAATATTTAGAGAGGAGACCCCCTCCTCCCCTGCCTCCTTCTTCTTCTTCTTACTTGACACCTTTTGTTATTCTTACATTTTCATTCTTACTACTTCTAATATTTACGGAGGAGACCTTCTTCTTCTTATTATTATTTTCATATTTTTCTCTTCTTACTTGTCATCACTTATTATTTTCACATTTTCATTCTTACTGCTTTTGATACTGGTGGAGGAGAACTTCTATGAAGGCAGTAGCATTGAATATACACAATAGTTGTTTGTGGTATTTTATTTATATAGTCTTCTCTCTGCATCTTATGACCTCTGAATTAGCTTGTAGTTGGCATATTAGGATTCCTAATGTAATTTAAAGACTCGTACTCTTTTTTTTTTGTAGTCTTTATCAATATATTTGCCCATTATCTTCAAGACAGTGCTTCATTGGCAACATAATTGCACAATCTTTATAGAACGTAGAGTCTTCCACATCTCTTCCCTATCATTAAGTAATCAGCAGTTTAATTATCAGTAAAAAAAATATAAACATTAATATACAAAATATTAACATAAATAAGAATACAATATAACTGCAGAGTCTTTAGCTGAGGTAATTGTCATTTCCTGAATGAACTAGATTGAGGGGGATAATTTGTCTTTCTTAACGCTCATTTCTGTGTCGGGTAATACCCCCATCCTAAAGCCACGCTATCCTGACACATGACTATCAAATGAGTATGTCCTTGAAAATGAACTTTCCTCTTCATTGCCTCTCCCTTACCAGGGTACCGAGGAGGCGGCTACGGTTTCCAAGGCATAGGATACGGTGAGTTGTAAAGAGTCTTATAAAGATTCTTATTGCTTTGTACTCGCTTTGGCAGAAACATTACCAAAATATTCTCAGATGGACTGTCGCGAAAACTGGTACGAAGATTGGCGATAAGGCAAGGGCCAGTCCATCAAATTTTGCTGATGTGATTGTTTTAGTGGCGTAATAATTAAGCGAAGGATTAACGCAATATGTAGTTGATGGTATTGGTCAAAGGTCGTTCTCTTTTTTTTATAATAATGGCGATGGTGATCCACAATAAATTCAGGATAAATTATTATTATTCTCATGCCTTTTAAACCTTTTTTCACTTCTGACCACTAACCTATAATGCCTCGGCAGAACGAAAAATTAATGTCCTTTTCAAATAACCTTACGTGTAAGCTCCCGGGATTTCGGGTTCAAGTTCTTTTATACTGTCGCTGGTTGGCAGGTTAAAGAATTTAATACACCTACTGTCCCTGTCTAATTCACTGGATGTTTTAAATAGCTTCCCCACAGCAAAAGTCACACTTTAAAAAATGAACCTTTGCTGTTTGTTTAAGTGAATAAATTACTTAATATTTTCTTTTTTTTTTACGAATATTCATATTTTGATATTTATTTCTTATCTATGTATTGTTTCATATAATTTTACTGTTCTGGTACACTCTAGAAAATGAACCTCTGCTGTTTAAGTGAGAATATTATTTAATAATTTCTTTTTCTACGCATGTTCATATTTTGATATTTGTTTTCTATTTATTGTTTCATCTAATTTTACTGTACTGCTATGAAAGTCACAGTCTAGAAAGTGAACCTTATTAATTGAATATATTTACTTAACAATTTCTTTTTCTACGCATATTCATATTTTTATATCTATTTTCCATCGGTGTCATATAATTTTACTGCACTGGTTTGTATCTTCTAGGTGGAGGATACGGTGGTGGATACGGGAATTATGGTGGACTCGGTTACGGCTACGGCGGACGTGGTGGATACTACCGTAAGTTATCCTGAGAACAGCCTTTCAGATAATTTTTGGTTCAAGTTGTTAGAACTCACTTCTTCGTTATTTTTAAATGTGATTGCTACTTTTCAGTAGTTTGGTCTCTCATATATATATATATATATATATATATATATATATATATATATATATATATATATATATAAACATGTATATATACATATATATATATATATATATATATATATATATATATATATATATATATAAACATGTATATATACATATATATATATATAACAAATGTCTATAGTTTGTATGGTATCTATTGAATTTTTCTAAATTTATTCAACTTCTTCCTTCAGCTATTCATATATTTTTTAGTTGCAAACACTTTTGTTAGTCTTTTTCTTTTTATGGCAATTCATTTTGTTATTCCATTGTGGTGTCAAGTTTCATCTCCAGTATTAACAATCCCAAAAAAACTCTGATTCACACCTCGTTAAGAAACTGCAAGAGAAAGTTCAGTCAGTAAACTACATATTTTCATTTATCCCATTTGTTTCAGGTTACCACTAGTAGAAGATTCTTTCATTTTTTGCAGTCGATGGTCTTTCCCTGTGCAGTCCTCAGTACCCTTCATCATTAATGAGAAGTATAATGAAAACACACACACACACACACACACATATATATATATATATATATATATATATATATATATATATATTTCCTGCTCTGATATATTGTAATAATGAGAATGCTGAATAAAAATACCGAATAAACGGAACAAAAAATATAACAACAATATTTTTTCTTTTATCCTTCATTCTTATCAGTCTTTGTCAAACAAACCTAATGTGGACTTGGAATATATATTATATATATATATATACATATATATATATATATATATATATATATATGTATATATATAATATATATATACATAAACAGTATATATGTATAAGATTAACATATTTTGAAGTAAGATGCAGCAGAAGCCTGAACTCTGGCAAATCCAGCTCAGGGAAGTACAAGGAAAATTATTGTTTACAGTCATAAAACATTTTTCTTGTGGACATGACAACCTAATGAGCTTAGGTCGGAAGAAAACATGAAAAAGGAGGTGGGTTAACCCCGAAAGATGGAGTTGTATAAGAATCAGGGGACAATAGAAGCAGGGAGAGTTCCAAATCTGATATTTTACATTTTGCTATTACCCAAAGTAGCCAAATCTGGGCCACTGCTTTTAGATAACATTTTGACAAGATAACGTTTACTATGGATTGACTTACTCAGTGGTATCAGTCCCTTTTTAAAAAATCCTATTAGAGGATCTATGAGTAAATTTCTGGAAAAAAGAATAAAATTGCCAATATATATAATTAAGCCAGAAAAGGATATCAAGTTGATGAATACTGCAATCAAAACGTCATAAACACGAGTTTACCACTTCACCTGGGAACAAAAGTATGGGCTTGCCCATGGACTACAAATTTGTATCTGATCCAGGCATGAAATGATTAAGAACGGAATGAAGAAAAGTGCCTGGAAGCGTGATTCCTACACTGGCTGGAATTGGAGATGGGGTAAGATAGACTTAGCAAGCTGTGGGAAAAGAGGCAGAACTTTTCAGTGATGCAAACCTTGGGTTGTGTAAGTGAAGGAAGTAGATAGTTTTATACTTGGTGTACGGGAACGGAAAAGATATGTAATAGGAAATTGTTTCGCCATTGCAATGGTCATTTCACGCGGAGGAAATGTCCAGAAAATAATGAAAAACTTCAAGAATTTTTCCTTTGGTTCTGATTGCTTGGAATACCACCTGCATAAGTTTGCAAGAAACACTGAAAATGAATCGTTCACATACAGAACTCCCAATCTCTCCCCTCATATCATATATATATATATATATATATATATATATATATATATACACATATAAACACACACACACATATATATATATATTATGTATATATATATATATATATATATATATATATATATATATATATATATATATATATATATACATATCACACATCACCATAGGTGAAAAATTTTTCACCTGTGATAATGTGTGATAAATGAGTCACGTACAAAAGTTATTATAATCAAATATATATATATATATATATATATATATATATATATATATATATATATATATATATATATATATACACATATACATATACATATACACCCGTCCTTGGCCTCAAACATACTTTCACAGAAGGGCTTCTTACCTTAATAAATCATAATATCAATCACCTCTCCTTGTGATATGTCAATAAATACTAATGTAACTGACAATTAAATAAGGATAAGTGTCATCCCTCAAATGGTCTGAGATCACGTCCGAGATGTATCCTTGGAAGTCAAGCATTCTTTCAGAGAAAGCTCTCGCATGTCACACTGGATGGTTCTAAATGTAAATCATCTTTTATTAATGGTAATGTAACTAGCAATTAAATGAGAGAAAGTTTCAGCCTCTTGTTAACTCTCATAGATAGCTCTCTCTCATAAAAAGATTTCATTGTACATCGCATTTTCATATATATCACATCTTTACTTTCATCTCCTGAATAATAATAGATATGGAATATAATAAAGATCTATTTGAGCCCAGAACTAGCAAAGGAACTTCATACCAAATGTTTTGGCTAGCTTCCTCGACTCACTCTGGAAAAGGATTCACAAGAATGAGCTCGGTTTCCCAAATATTTCCAAATTCCAAAGAAAACGCTGAATTACTGAAAAGGGAAAAGATTAAACATTTGTCTACAGGATGAGTATTGCCTGGTTTTGCATCAAAACCGGACAAAACAATCATATTTTATTATATTAGATATAAACAAAACCTGTCCCAATATTATAAAACTTCAATTGATGGAAATTTTCTCCATACTTATACACCACTTAAAGAATCTCAGTTTATTTACAAAAGATAGATAGGGTTATTTACAGTACAAACAACAAATACAAGAACAGGGATTCACCCAAACGCCATATATCAACTAGATCAACAAATAAATAGATTAATAAATATGCTGAAGATAGCAATTTAAGCTAAGGCTGCTTTACAGGCTTATAAGATTTATTTGACTATTTCCCATAAATGATGTGCCCATTCCCAGTGTATGTTTCCCTTGAGCTCGAAATTAAAGATCCAGGGACAACGGTAGTTGAAGAATTGTAACTCCGACCATGTGATGAGCCGCTGTCTGACTTCAAGCCACCGAGTCCTGCAGGCGACACCGAATATCCACCAGTAACAGTAAATAAGCGTCCATCACCAATGTGCAGGTGTCCACCACTTGTGTTCCTATTCGTTCCTCTGGGAGGACTGTCATGAGACAGACTCCCTTCCCATGTTCCTTGTGCAGGATAATTACCACCAACCGCATGAGCTTTGGATGTGGCAAAGGGAGATCCCTCACTGATGCCCTTTCCGAAAAATAGTGAGTGGCCTGTGGTTACCAGTGGTGCAGAGTAACCACCATTCAACGATGGAGAAACATTGCTTTGTCTAGAGGCTTGATTTCCCTTATAGGCGCTGCCCTTCAACCCACTCGCATTAATATCTTGGGGAGGTAAAGTAATACCATTAGTCGCTGATGGTGATGAATATTCATTATACACAAATGGGTTCAAGACACTATTTTTTACAGAATCGCTATTTTCAGATTCACCATCAACACTTATCTTGAACACTCTTGAATTACCCCTCTGGATGGATGGCGTGGAGTAAGTTGGGTTAAGGTTTTTTTCAAAGATTACGTTACCAATACTTCTCCCAGTTGGCGATGCAAAAACAGGATTGGCAGCTTGTGCAATATACTTTTCGTCTGTGGTTGGGGTTGAATAACTTGAACCAGCGATGAATTGATTATGCCCCGCAGAATGTTCATGTATTAAAGCTGATCCTGAGTGCTTGCTACTTACATATCTTCCTACATCAAGTGCTCCACCAGCAAATTTACCAGCATCAAATTTAATCGGAGTAGAGTGACCACTGTTTACTGCTGTCTTTGAATGTATACTTCTGATGGATGGCATAAGATGATTGCCAACAGTTGGAGAAGAGTGGCTGCTACTTGAAAACCCACTTGCTCCAGATAATCTGTCAGAAACACTACCAAAAACACTTCTTTTAGATTGTGAAAGATTGCCAGAATTTAAGGATGGTAAGAAGTAAACAATATTACCAGACGGTGCTGAGTTAAGTGTGCCGACAAATCTACCATTATCGTGCATTCCACCAGAGGTGCTGCCATCGAAGGGAACCCCATTCTCTGCATGGACATTGCTTGGCGACTGTTGAGAGTAATGGGTCGTAAAAGCTTCATTTCCTTCCAGTAAACCATGAGTAAATTTCTCTGTGATTTCTTCATTAGGTGAAGCAGCATACAAATGACCGGGGGCCATTGAAGTGTAAGTAACGCCATCATCTACTCTTTCCCATGCTGTTTTGTCAGAAAAAGGGCTTTCTGTCATACTTCTAGACTGTCCTGCAGATTCAGGATTTGATGACAGTACATTGTACCTGTTACTTGTAGACAGAGCACTGTAATCAGTGCTTGCAGGAGTCTTGGTGTGATCAGCAATGGAAAATTGACTCCCACTGGGGAATCTAGCAGACAAGCCATCATAACTGCCGGTCCCAGATACAGAATAGCCTCTTTCCACAGAGTAACTGGTGTCCAAGGACAGAGGGTATTCTAGTCTGCCAGCGTTGTTCCTCCATTCTGCCAGTGTTATCATGTATGCGTCTTCCGGTGAGGTAGGAAGTCCACTGCTACTCTCGCCGGTAATTGCAAGTCTCCCGACATTATCTCCCTCATTACCATGGGAGGCAAAGCAGGATAGTACCAGCACCACGAATATGAAAGACTGCAGCTCCCTCTGGAATAGTTGGAATGGAGTTAAAAGGAATTTCTCATCATAATGAATTTTTATAATGTACATCAATGCGCCTGAAGTTCGGAGCAATATTCTGTATCGTTTTACAAAACTACAGTTGATTTGCATCGAAACCTCATAATGTTCTCTCGTGCAATGTTCTAACAATCTTATTCTGTCCATAATATTACATTTCCTGTCTCTTAGTTTAACTACAATACCTTAAAATAAAATTGCTTCTACGCCCTATGCATTACCACATTTACATCTTTGTCTATTATCTCCGGCATGTAATTTAGCGAGAAAAATGGAATTTGAAATTCTCAACCATCTTTCACTTTTACTTCACATTTCATTGTCTGGAATTTGCTGAAACTATCAATATATAATGTAAGTGAATATAGGGGAGAGCGGGGCTAGTTGCATCGCGGGTAAGTTGCATCAGTGGGCATAACTGGCAACTCGGTGCCTGTAGTAGGCTGACAGGCGGTTCAAATGTGTGTTGGTCCGTGCGGACACAGCTGCGAGAGAGAGAGGCGAATTGTGCAAGAGCTTTTGAATTTATGATAAATTTACTGATTTCGACCTTGGTAAGTAATTTTTATCGATTTCACTATTTTTCTTGTACCTCATGTATTTATATTAGTAACAGTGTTTTGAAAATATCTATATAATTCTGTTCTATATGCAATTATTTTCCTTACAAATTTGCATTAGAATGACCGTTAGTATATATCTAGCTGGCGATCAAATTTTGATTGTTGTCAAGGGCAAGTTGAATCATTCACGATGGGGCAAGTTGAATCATGATTCAACTTGCCCCATTAGTAAATTTATTACATTACTTTTAATTAAAATATTCTTATGCATTCAACTCGTTTTATTAATTTCAGAAATGAACCCATTCCTTCTACTTTTGCAGCAATTGACACGCTTCTCTCCATTTCTACAGCAGTAGAAACACAACCTTCTTTCATTACTGATGAAGTTGAAACTGCAAATGTTGGTGAGTCTTCACTTTGCCCTGAAAAAATTATGCCTCATCCAAAAGCAACACCTCGGAAAAAGAAATACAATACAGGCAGAAAAGCACGTAAGAGTGCCATATTAACAGACACACCTGAAAAAAATGCTCTGTATGCTGAAGCCACTATGAAAAAAAAAATAAGAAAAGAAAAGCCACCAAAAGAGGAAGCAGGAGTTTCCACACAAAGTTTGATCCAAAAACCAGCTGTAAAGTACGACACATCCAGCTCAGACGACGAAGACTGGTATTGTCTGATATGTGTAGAGCCCTATTCAATAGCAGGCCCGTGAGAAATGGATTCAATGTAGTACATGCAGAGGATGGTCTCATGAGGAATGCTCGGGAACAGATAGAGCTTTATATTATATTTGTCATAACTGTGAATCTGACGATGAATAAATTTAAGGTTCATCGGTTCAGTTTATTGTGGTTTTTGTATTTACTTATCATTGAAATAATCTCTCAAAAATTATAATTTGCTTATGATTCAACTTGCCTTCATACTGATGCAACTTGCCCTGCAGATGGGGTAAGTTGCATCAAATATATTTTAATTATATATCAAAATTAAATATATAAGAAATTATTTTTATTAATATCTACGCATGTGAACTCGATGATGAGGTCTTGTATATTTATATATGACAACTGAATTTCAATTAAATGAATGTTACACAATTCTGTAGAAGGAAATGTAAAATTTGATGCAACTAGCCCCGCTCTCCCCTACGTTCTTACGAATAAGCCTTTCCATTTAATAATAAGAGGGTTTAGAGAGACACGAGACAGCAGACACTGCCACATTAATCCTTGACGTGCTGGATCACAGATGAATCCACTGTGCAAGAAGTTTCCGTAACATCAGGCGATTTTCTCTAGTACTGTACCCGTGAGGTTCATCAGGAGCTTGTCGTTTTAATGCACAAAGCCACTAACCTTTAATTACGCATACTATGCACTTCTTGTATACTAAGGTCCTACGGTTCAAACACCCCTGCCATATAATTCTTCCAGCACCTACTCTCCCTTCCCCCTTTCAGCTTTCGAGCTTAAATTTCCAGATTATACACACTAATCCCCAACCATTGTTCTCCATGTAACCAAGCCATTCCAACCAACTTTAACCACACCTTCGTCTCATCTCTTTGCATCTGTGTATACATAGGCATGAATATGTACAGCAATCCCAGCATGAACCTGAGGTTCAAAGCTCATTTGCATTTCTGTGAACAATGACATTCCCGGAAAAAGTTATGAAAAGGCTGAGGCTCCTAGAATACAAGCATTATCAACACCCAAGTTATTTCACCAGAAAGTACGGAACAAGAGGAAAAAATATCACGCAGAGAGATTTCCATCTCTTCAGTAGAAGAATCTCAAACGTGGAATCACTGTCTTACCATGATGCTTTCTTTGCCTGTGGCTGATACCTTACTAATCGATGCAATGGAAGACGTTCTTTTATAGCCTCTGCAGAAATGAACGTTGTTATTGCGCTGACTTGCAAATTTAATTTTAATGAAGCCTGTTCTGACAGTATTATTGGGTACTCGCCTCGCGGAATGTTTGAGAAACGAGAAAAGTTGCAAGCAACTTTCTTGGCGTTTTCCTAATATATTTCCCTCAACTTACAGAAACAGAGTTTGAAAATTTAAAGATACTATGGATATGAAATAGAAAGAAAGTCACATCATTCAACCCAGTTTAGTTCACGGACTAAATGAATGCCCCTTTCACATTTATTCTAATTAAAAAAGATTAAATTAATCATACACCTGGCAGCAATAATCGTTTACAACCCCAACAAAAAAAATATTCACTTATTGGTATATCTCATTAATTTTCAGAGTAAAGAAAATCAGAATGAGAAGTACGAATCCTTTTGAGAAAGGCGACGGGCACCGCCTGTTTTCACGTGAGTATTCTTGAGCAATAGAGATGTGTAAACATTTTTCCATGGGAGAGTACGCCCTAGAGGTGAAGATACCATTCCTATACATTAAGAAATACCTTCATTTAAGGAAAACAAAAACATAAGGAATTATATATATATATATATAATATATATATATATTATATATATATATATAATATATAATTATATATAATATATATATATATATATATATATATATATATATATATATATATATATATCTAGAGGAGACGGACGAAACCGCACATCACTAGGCTGTCTTTTTATTTTATAGCCAACGTTTCGTGATTATTTACAGAATTATAGCCTCAGGGCTGCGCATAATAAAGATAAAAACAATTACCAGTACAATCTTAGAATTAATTTCGACAGTAAGGAACTATATATATAAATATATATATATATAATGTGTGTGTGAGTATTATTCAGGAAATGAACCGTGCTCATATGGAACAAGCCCACAAGGGCTATTGACTTCACATTCAGGTTTCAAAGAATATGATGCTCATTAGGAAGTAAATAGACATACACACATACACATACTCGTATGTGTATATGTATATATATATATATATATATATATATATATATATATATATATATATATATATATATATATATATATATATATATATATATATATATATATATATATTTTATTTTCCACTAACAAGTTGCTTGTTAGCAGCCTCGCCTTCGTGGTAAATCCCAAGTCCTTCTTCAGGTGAAAGAAGAGAATATTTAGGCCTGTCTCTTAAAAAAAAAAAACTGTTATGCCGTCGCAGACCTAAGTAGAGAATTATGTGACTGGTAGTTAGCCATCAGCAGTGAAGCTATACTCAGGTTTGAGAAAAGATATGGGTCATCCAAAAGTATGTGCTATGACCTAGAAGACTAATAACCTGTGGATCCACTTTATCTAACTGGGAGAGATGCTTGATACACTTACATACATATATATTTTATACATATATACCATATGCATATACATATATATGTATATATATATACCATATATATATATATATATATATAGATATATATATATATATATATATATATATATATATATATATATTTATACATACACACGCACATATATATATACATATATATATGGCATATTATAAAAAATATATTTATATATATAAATATATATATATATATATATATATATATATATATATATATATATATATATATATATATATATATATATATATATTCTGACATTTAATCATGCAGTTACTTTATGTCCTAAAGTAAGGTTACAATTTTGGATAGGCCCATTTTAATCTATGATAGATACAAATTCAACAGCCCGTAGGAATATCGAAGTGCATTTGCCGTTCCACAAATGGAAAACTGTCTCATGCCACTCAGAGAAAATATTCACTGATAATGGATAATAGACAGTATTCGAGTACAGTAAAATCTTGTGAGCTTTGGGATGCCAGGCCTTGGAAAGTTAATTAAATTCACAATTTCTTTCATCGAAATGAGAGAGGAACTTTCCACTGCTTTCCAAAGGGAAAGTTATCGTTGTCAACAGTAACGACATATGATATTGAGACTGAAGGAAAACACTCGAGTCATTGTTTATAATATGTGTATATACATATATACACACACACACACACACACACACACACACACATATATATATATATATATATATATATACATATATATATATATACATACATACACACACACACACACACACACATATATATATATATATATATATATATATATATATATATATATATATATATATATATATATATATATATATATATATATATGTTTGTGTGTGTGTGTAAAGGCTTTATTAAGAGGAATCATATGAGAAAGAAAATTGATAACTTGGTCTTAATTAGGACAAAGTGAAAATAAAATTACATCTCAACAGATTTCTTATATATATATATATATATATATATATATATATATATATATATATATATATACATATATATATATATATATATATATATATATATATATATACATATATATATATATATATATATATATATATATATATATATATATATATATATATATATATATATATATATATATGCATCTCCCACTCTCTCTTAATCTGTTAGCCTTCCAGGCCTCGCTGTGACCCTTTAACCGACAGTCGTTTATTGGTGGCCACCCCTTCAAATCTTGACCACGTTCAGTGAAGAAGCTATTGCAGTAATCTTGGAACTCTGTTCCTTTTCCCGCATTGATTCCTATAGATTTCCCTCCTTTACGAGGCAGAACAGGAATGTTCCTACAGGCCTGGGCTAGATAAGAATATAATGGTGCTTGTTTTATTGGCCTCTGCATTGATAAGGGATATTAGGCCAAATAAGATTGTCTGTCTGTATTTCCAAGCTGGGAAGGAAAATACCTTTCACTTCTGAGAGCTTTCACCTCCCGACGTTCACTTTCATTGGTGAAAGTTAGTCAACAAAATTTTCCAAGAAATTTCGACTTTCATTTAAACGATTTTGAGGGTGTTCACAATAATAATAATAATAATAATAATAATAATAATAATAATAATAATAATAATAATAACAACCGCCTTATTATGAAAGAATTTTGCAAACACTTTTCTCAAAGACAGGAGACAAATAAATACACCAGAAAAAGACAAACATGTTTTTATTACCTTTGGTTGGTGAAAAGTTACACTATCAAAAATATAGTTTACAATCTTTCTCAGTTAGAAGTTTCAGTATCAAAAATATAATCTTTTCTTCAAACCCGGTCAACAAAATCGGTGCAAAATATGACAAAGATGTCTGTCATCAGAATAAGTGTGAGCAGAGCAGACGTCATCGGTAAATTTAACTGATCATTAAAAGCACAAGATTTGAAGCATGAGTTTTTTTCACCGAAATTTACAATTGACTGATCGAATGGTCAAAAAAAAAAAAAGACATGGCGTTACAAGAACAGAATTTACGCGAAAAAGATGATGGATTAAGAAGGTTGTAAAAACATTATTAAGAACCACACTGCACTTGATGACCAAATTTGGAGAGGTTATCTTATTAGGTAATAACTCTAGATGCCTATTTTCCATACATACTGCCTCCTCCTCCTCCTCCTCCTCCGTACATACCTCCTCCGCCTCCACCTCCATGTCCACCGCCACCACCTCCGATAATTCCTCCTCCAATGCCACCACCTCCTCCACTGTATCCTCCTCCGCCACCTCCACCTCCTCCACTATATCCACCGCCTCCTCCTCCAAATCCGCCACCTCCTCCAATTCCACCACCTCCTCCTCCTCCACTGTATCCGCCACCTCCTCCAATTATTCCACCTCCTCCAATTCCTCCACCTCCTCCTCCACTGTATCCGCCACCTCCTCCGATTCCTCCGCCACCTCCTCCGATTCCTCCGCCACCTCCTCCAAATCCTCCTCCACCACTGTATCCTCCACCACCTCCTCCAAAGCCACCTCCTCCTCCCCCTATTGCCGGCGCCGAGTATCCTGTATCAACTATAGGTGGAGAATATCCTGTATCGACAACCGGAGCGGAATATCCTGTATCAACAACTGGTGGAGAATATCCACCACCAATACCTCCACCACCACCACCGCCAAATCCTCCTCCTCCTCCGCCACCAAATCCGCCACCTCCACCTCCTCCGCTGTATCCGCCACCACCACCTCCAATATCCACGGAAGGAGCCGAATACCCGGTGCTTATTGAACCGCCTCCTCCGAAGCCTCCTCCTCCTCCTCCACCTCCACCCTCCACCTCCACCCATCCGCCGCCTCCTCCAAACCCTCCGCCTCCTCCAAAACCTCCGCCTCCTCCTCCGAAGCCGCCACCACCTCCTCCAGAAGGCGCAGAGTACCCGGTATCCACAGACGGTGCGGAGTAACCCGTGCTGATAGGGGGTGCTGAGTAACCCCCTCCTATTGATCCACCGCCCCCGCCAAATCCTCCTCCCCCTCCGAATCCGCCTCCATGGCCACCTCCATCGCCCAGGCCATAGGAGGCCAAGGAAATTATGGCCACAAGGGTAGCCAAATACCCTCGTAGTTTTATCTGGAAGGAAAACAAAGTGTTTAATTCAGAGAGGTATATAGTATACATAATCAGTAGCTAAAGAAGAGAAAGACTAGTCACTACAGAAACTTATAGTACGACTTCATGGCAAGATTTCACAATGATTCTTGATTTATCATTATTTATTTGTTCATTATTCATTTATTATTCTATTGATTTATTATACATTCTCCGTCCCATACCGACTAGTCACTACGAAGATAAAGGAGGCAGCTAATCACATTCGGAGATATCTTTGCAATATTGATTCTAATAAATGATGCGAGATATTTTCTTCTCTTGGAAAACTATTTTCGCAAGAAATTCATAGCATTGTTTAGTGGCTTTCCAGAACTGGCTGTTTGACACATTTCTGGAACGCGTGGGACGAAATCTGCTGCTAGATTGCCTGTTTGCTATTTAGACATTTGGAAAGGGGAAACGTAGAAGGAAAAGACATTGCTACGCAATCATGTTCTCTGGATGTCAGCAGAGTTCGCTAGGAATGCACGACTAGGCTGTATCAAAAAGATTTTGTTGGCATATTTTTAACAATCTAGATAAATTTTTTATTCCTTTATTTTATCTTTCTTCGTCCTCTACTTACGAACAACTGACTCTCCTTGCGAACTGAAAGACGGAATAAGGAAACAATCTAACTGATAAATGCCTAAATAAGCAAAAGTGTTGGAAATAATCGCAGAGCTTTCATTATGGGAAGTCCCATGTCACTGTAGAATCTGACTAGAAGAAAGTTCTTACGAGAGAGTTATTTAAAAGTCTGACTGGACTGAAGGATTTTCGAGAGAATAAATTTCGAGTCAGGGTTTTCCAGACTTCAAAAAATGTCTTTCTTTTTTTTTATTATTGTTGCCGCTTACGATACGCTGGAATTGTGCAACGTCTTACGTTATTGTGGATGTTTAAAGAATTATGTCATTCGAAAAGGAATTTAAAGCAACGCTAAAATTGCCTTTATTTCTTGTGTTCGGACTGCATCGAGAATGCTGCAATACTTTGAACTGTTTTTTCAGTTGCAATCAAACCTCAGGCCAATCTTTCACAGTGATGAGCTCTGTAATAGCATGATTTTGAGAAATGATCACTGACAGAAGAGCAAAAATATTTCCTTGTTCGGTTCAACTAGATTTATTAAAGGGCCTCACTAAATTCACGTAAAATCAGTATGGAAGCTTTCCACAGCTAATTCACCTGAAACAGCATGCAAAGTCAACGCAAATTCGCTTAAGTTAATTATAGGAGTTTATTTCAAATTAATCTGAATTAACCACACGAGATTTCATTTCAAATTCATTTGATTTCACTATAGGAGGGGTTTACTGGCAATTAATCATCAAGGGATTTCACTGCAATTCATTATAGAGACTGCATTGGAAATCCTCTCAAATTCACTGCAAAAGAACTTCAGGGCAAATTCTATTATATAAATTTTGACAAGTCTTCATGGCAAATCGTATATCATTTTAGGATCATTCTGTTAAATTCGTCGTAAGAGAACTTCGCTGCAAATTCTAGAAGTCAGTATAAGAGAAACGAGTTTTAGTTGTTACACCTTGAGACACAAGACGATTTGCAACGGGAAAACGAAAACGACAACGCCATGTCACCTTTCTAAACAAGACTCGGTTCTGCCGACAAACCGAGATGATGGTGAGAAGAAACGGAAAAATAGAACGTGAACTCTTTCCAGCCTTACCATGGTGAAGTTCCCCTGGAGATGTCGAGCTGGAATCTCCTACCTGTCGAGGGTGACGGCGCCCATTTTATATAGGTACAGCAGCAGAAGAAAGACGGGAAGGGCCTCCCCCTACTACTACTACTACCAACCTACTCCCCCCCCCTCCTCCTTCTCTTCCTTCTCCTCCTCCTCCTCAACCTGACTTGCACTTTCGAACCGGCAGGGCTGTTTCTGAATCATATTCAAACACAGGCCCTTTCGCGCAAGGGAGGTATTGGGGTCAGTGGCTAATCTTTCTATTGTCTCATTTTTTCATTCCTTTTGGATTTACTTTTTTTTTTTTGTTTTGTTACTTTTCTTAAAGGTGATTTTGGGGTAGGGGTTGGGTGTAGGCGTTGGAAGGGGGATTTTGCTGGACGTTGATAAGAGGTGCATACGCTTTTGGGTACTAGCTATTTTTTTTTTTTCTTTTATTTTCCATGCCCTTCAGATTCAGTGCTTGGCTTTTGTTACTTTCTCGGTGACTGTGGCTATTTATTTTCTTCTTTTATAATATTTTCATTCCCTGCAGATTAGCTAATTACTTCTTCGCTTCTTCTTGTTTATCAGTTTTCTCTTCTAGTATTTTTTGTATTTCCTTTGGATTTACTTTTGTTACTTTTCTTAAAAGTGGTCTGAAGCAAAATTGTTATTAGAACGGAAAGGTCTTGAAGGGAATTCCATAATGTTACAAGTAAAAAAATAATGGGATGTTCCTTTCACGTTGTAGTGTAGGATGATTTGAAAAATGAGTAACTTGACAAACTAATGATAAGCCCAGTGACTTGTGAAGCCCCAAGTCAATAACTCCTCTTTCTTTTTATAGCTTTCACTTTTATATCATGTGGGACATTAGTATGCTGTTGTATGCCTCGTTCCTATTGTCATACGGAAAGGTCATATTGCTAATGGCTTCCTGTGTTTTGCAGATAATCATAGAAAGCAAGAATGATTTATAGTTAGGTGATTATCCAGTGAAGGGATAAAACCAGCGACAGTGGACTTGTAATATACAGTACAGTAAACGTCTAGATTAAAAACGATAAGGCATCCCAGCATTGAAATTATAAATTCTTATTTTTCCAGTACGGTAAAAGTACACAGTTGTGGATATCTATCTCTCCAATAATAATGATAATAATAATAATCATCATCATTATTATTGGTGTGCCCATATGATTTTCAATAGAATGGGCACACTAATAATAATAATAATAATAATAATAATAATAATAATAATAATAATAATAATTATTATTATTATTATTATTATTATTAATATTAATTTATTATTATTATTATTATTACTATTGAAGAGTTAGGTTCCGCAACTGTGTTCTTGTACTGTATTGAAAAAAAATATTAATTAAAAAATTTAACACTGGCAACTTTATCATTTTTAATCTTGTCATTTACTGTATATTACAAGTCCACTTTCACGGGTTTTAGTCCTTCACTGGATATTCACGTAGCTATAAATAATAATAGGGGATCGAGACAACAAGTCCCATCCTAGGGACAATTTGTACTGTACTGAACTCCGATCAAGGTACATTCATCTCCCATACCGGGGGATACTCAATGTATTTGATATTATTATTGTTATTATTGTTATTATTATTATTATTATTATTATTATTATTATTTATAATATGTACAGGTCATTTCTAAAAGGCTTCAAAGACAGCAAAATGTTGCTGTAATTTTACCCTTTCAATTTTTATAAGTAATATTGATATCGCTACCTCTGTGAGAAAGTAAAGAAGATCGTAGACTGTTTCATGAAGTAATATAAGGATGCTCAGTGTATCTGATTTCATTATCATCTAAAATATCCATAGGTCATTTCTAAAAGGCTTGAAAGACATAGCAAAATATAAAAGTAACTTTCCCCTTTCAATTATTATAAGTAATATCGATATCACTACCACTGCAAGAAAGTAGAAAAATATTAAATTATATTTTTTTCTGGGTGTGACAAGCGGCTAACAACCGCATCCCAAATACCAGTGCTTTAAAATGGGGTAACAGAATATTTGTCCGTTTTGAGAGGCAAAGGACCACAATGACACCTGCGTGGCCAGCACAGTTGTGTGTTAAAGGGAAAGAGTTTACAACGTGCTGCTGAAGAGCCGTCTGTGTGCGCGTCTGGGGGCTATGGAGAAAACTTACTGTGACCCATTTCAGTAGTTTTCTCCATAGCCCCTAGACGCCAAAAATGAAATGAAAACCTGATGGTTAGTTGACTGGACCAGTTAACATCCTCTAAATCCATACTCCAACTAAGGATGTGTGTGCGCGTCTGTGTTTAATTTTATATAG
This sequence comes from Macrobrachium rosenbergii, assembly GCF_040412425.1. Classification (NCBI taxonomy): domain Eukaryota; kingdom Metazoa; phylum Arthropoda; class Malacostraca; order Decapoda; family Palaemonidae; genus Macrobrachium; species Macrobrachium rosenbergii. The sequence continues at coordinate 9,858,951 of NC_089770.1, read as the reverse complement.
CTGCATATAAAATATACAAAATTTGTTGCATTCTCTTGGCTGAACAGCAAAAATAATGTTATACTACGAAATATTTATAGATCCGCACGAACCCAAAAAATCACAATATGATTATTATCACTATACGAAATATGCCTGTCACTATTGCCATTAAATGACCATCCTCGTTGTTCCTTTCTCTTCGTCGATTGTTCTTTCTTCTGTTCATTTTATTCCTTCTCTCCGGTCTTTAACCGCGCGTGCCTCGCCCACATCTCAACCATACATTTAACTCTGCAATGAGTTCTTTCACAAATGGCGACTCCCAGCCTCGTAAGAAAAATACCAAGAGTCGCAGACACGCGTGGAAAAACAAAGTTATAATTTATTTTTCTTTCAACATCATCATCAGTAGTCTCTTGATCGCTGAGTCCTTCACATCTATTTCAGTGGACTGAAATGAACTGGTACTCAGCATGACATCATGAGCAGTAATCCTTGACAGACGCTTAGTAGCAGTAGTAGTGCGGATAGTAGTGGTGGTAGCAGTATTAGTAGTAGCAGTAGCAGTTTCGTTTCGTTCGCTATGAAGACAATATTCTTATCGGTGTATTAAAAACACTGAAAGTTATACGATTCATATGTCATCACTTCCAGATACTAAAAAGAAAAAGATTAAAATATATATCTCCACCCTCACCCCATTTTCCTCTTTCACTGTTTCTAATTTCGGAGCTGACACTTCCTTTCCTTTCACTTTCGGCCCACTCATTTCATTCTTTAGGAATCCCGTATTCATCGCTGGAAGATATCCATTATGACTCGCTTTTCAACACGTGGTAGGCAATGAAAGGCATGCAACCTGGAAAAGAATACGTAATCAGCGAACGGTTCCTCCGTCAACCCCTTTGTCATTTGATGAACCGTTCACGGTTATGAAACCACAATTAAAGGAGGCTTGGCAAATCTCGTGGGAGATTCTGGTTGGCGGTAGCCAGAAAATGCTAGATATTTCCAAAGTCACCCCCCCCCTCACCCCCCAAGAAGTATCACAACACTGATAATTATGACAAGCAGTTGGGAAACTGCCATTCGCTGCCTTTCAGATGTTACACGCACGCACAAACGTGGTTCAAAGTGGGTGATCAATCTTAGTCACACATTGGGTTAATTTAATCTAAGCTGGCATATGCCAGTACGGGCCCATGCCCTAAGGTGCTAAGGTAGCCAATAAGTGCAGCAAGTGTGACAGGGATTAGCAGGCCTGGTGTTGACCTCTGTACTCCGCCCTACAGAGACGATATCATATTCATTATTAGATGATCGACAACTCCCCTTAACCCAGGACACTTAACTGTGTGAACTTCAGACCATGTATCTCTAATAACCAAGATGAGGTTGGATGTTTATTTTCAGGCTGATTTCTAGCACTGAGCATGTGCTTGCAAGGTCCGTGTTTAAATCCTTGCCTGCTACCCACCCCTTGTCTCAACTGTGTTTGGGTTCAAGTGTCAGCTGGGGTCAAGATGAGGCATGAGGCTAAAAACATAATCCCTAGACTTGCTAAGAAATGGAAGGCTCTACCCATTTAGTGTCAACCCCTCGTGAAGGAAAAATGCTTTCGGTGCACAAGATGTTAACATTAAACCTAGTGACCACGCCACAGTCATATTTCAGCTTCTGAATCGTAGGTAGTCCCTGGACAATGTATCATTCACCTCTGTCTTACATGAAATCTTGCTTACTGGGCTTAAAGCTCCTTCCTTAATAATACGTCTCCTTACATCATTTCATTTTCATCCGTTTCTATGTCTTCCTCTCTTCCTCCCTCTCGGTACTTCTGCATTACACACTCTTTTCACCAACAATAAGCCAAGCCATCTCGGAATATTTTGACTAATGGAATAAGCCCAGTGACGAAATATAATGAACACAAACAAAACATAATTTCGAGAGATAGAGTATATAATCACTAACAGTGTAGAGACATCGCACCGCAGAAAACACACTTTTTTCCTCAAGCTTGTGCTCTAATTCATCCTTTCATCGCGTTAACCATCATACCACTGTTACCATCTCAAAATTTCTCACCCTTCTAATTCTTTTTACTGAACATTTACTAAGCTACTAGTTCATCTTAACAGGGGTCCCTCTTTTTTCTCATTCATATACAACATCCACATTTCACTTCCATAATATAGACTTGGCTCAGCAATCCTTTCACACGCTCCTACATTGGTTTACATAGACATCAAGTCTCTTTCTAATATTTTGCATGCACCCTGCTGCCTTCCGCATTTCAGCTATCCGGTGACTCATCTCTTTTCTCATATTCCTATCATTTGTTGTATTTAATCCTAAATACCTATATGAATGAACCACCTCCATTCTCCAGCAGTGCATATCATATTAACCTTATAACTTTAAACCAACACACACCCACACATATACATACATACCTACATACATGATGCATACATATATAAATATCTATATATACATACATATGTATATTTATGTATGTGTGTTTGGGATTTTTAGCTAGCTTTACACAATGCTATTTAATCGCATGTTAACGTCACCGTTTTGATCCAATAATTTTCATGTTATCGTACGCCAAGACATACCCAAAAAAACCTCTACTCTGAGAAAATCAGCCACTCAGCTTTGGGGAAATTTTCATCAAATTATTTATACATTTATATTTACCTTCTGCTCACATCTTTTTGATCATCCGTATTTTCTCCCTTCTCTCCTTTTGTATCTTGTTTCTTTTTTTTTTTAAATGACGACGAAAATGTATTATGGTGTGATGATAAGTAGAAATGAGATACACTTTCTAAATGGCGTCTGAGGATCCGGAGTGTCAAGAATGTCAACAGTAATTTATTTCGTGCATTTTGTTTTATTTTCTTATTTTCATTTTTGCATTTCAGCCCGAAGCAAAATTCATTTCTCTCACTCTCTCCTCC
>NC_089770.1:9836000-9851000 GCF_040412425.1 Macrobrachium rosenbergii | reverse complement strand
AACATGCAAACATAATTAGCATTCACACCACCAGGTGGACGGTGGGCAGACATTCAATCATTTGTTTGCTTAATAGTACGTGGGTATCATCACGATAATGTTGCTTTTTTTCTAATTTATGCGCTGTGTTTGCTGTACCATACTCTCTCTCTCTCTCTGCCTTTCTATACACACACACACACACACACACACACACACATATATATATATATATATATATATATATATATATATATATGTATGTATGTATGTATAATATATATATATAATTATATAAGTTATATACTTGTATTATTTTCGAGCTAATTAATTAGACGTAAAAAAACTCTCCGTACACCCAAAACCTTAATTATACAAACATCGCTGTCTTTTCTCTTATCAAGGCAGAAGAGAAAAAATAATTGATTATTAATACCTTAAAACCATATGATAATTTATCATATATTTCATAACATAATATATAATTAAATGTATAGTAAAAAAAAACATACCAGATTAAAACAAGGCCCACTTGCCGAAGGAACAGAATACTAAACTGTTAAGAGAGAGGAAAAACCATACAAAAGCATCTTTGAACTTGTGCCACAGAAAATGCTTCTGTACTTGACAGCGAAAGTAATGCGCGAGTTTTTCTTCATGTCTTGGACCACATGCTATCCAATGTATGTGTAAACTTGTGTAAAAGAATACATTTAAACTTTGGTTGTACGCCCACTGTAGTGCCTTGAATTGGAATTTCTACAAGTGAACGTTTTCTCATTAGAATGCATCATCTCAGAAAAAGCTCATCTATCTTAATAGAATTTCTATTTCAGCTGATGATGGAACAGAAAATTCATATTCACAGATAGCAAGAGGTTTTAAAGTTATTCCAGTTGCTCTCTCAATACCGAATGGACTCTCCTTGTGCGATGTTTCAAATTACTTAGGCGGTTTTTCCTGCCTGTTACTAAGAACTAACGACCTTAATTACCTGAAACGCAGCACGTATAAGGGTAGTAATCTGAAAATACCCATGAATATACTATATTTCTTGGCAAGGTCCTTATGAGATGTAATATTTATTTTATGTGCATATTCATTTCGTACCTTTTTTAGCCATTAGTTGATTGACTGAAGCTGGAGAGATACGGTGTTAGGCTTGCATGATAATCAGCACTCAAGCTTGTTAACAAAACAAAACAGGATCTTGGCGTTATTTTTCAGCACTGCCAAACAGTGGCAGATTTTGCTTAGGGCAAGTTCTTTACATTCTTCTTCTATACAACTTGTTCAGCATTCCAGTCCTAACCTGGCTGTTCATTCAAATGCATTACAATTCAAGCGACCTGACACACAATACCCATCCAGAAAGCACTAGCGGATCCAGAAAAATTTCATGGAGGGCCGCCAATTTTCATATTATATACATATATGTATATGCACACACACACACACACACACATATATATATATATATATATATATATATATATATATGTATCATTTTTATTATTAAGATTATTATTATTATTTCTCAACATTTTATTATTATTTCTACAATAGATTCTTTTACTTTTCCCCATTTTTATATTTCTCATTTATGTTATCGCCATCTAAATCTTCAATATTATTTTGTCATAATTTTTCATGGGGGGCGGGTGGGGCACGTGCCCAGGTGCCCCCCACCCCGGCCCCCGGGATCCGCTAGTGTGTAAGGGGTTCATGGGCATCTTTCTTCTATTCTCATCGAGACCTGTTATGTGGAAGCTTGCTGTGCAAGTTCATGGGTTTTTCTTTATTACATAATAATAAGTGTTTACGAATAAGTGACGATGATAGTGATAGTGAAACACACCTGTACGGTCCGGCATAGGACAAGCTTGAAAGACAAGTCGAGGGTACATTTATTAAGCATTCCTTCGTTATCCTATGGAAGTCCCCGCCTTGGTATCCTTCAATCAATAATTGTGAAGTTGTTGCTACTAGTCTTTGCTGCTTTGAAGTTGTTCCTACAAGTCTTTGCTGCTTTTCTGATATTTACTTTACTTGTAGCCATTATAAGAACCTTTCTACTGAATACTGTTTGACTTTAGTAACTGAGTGCAGTTGCGAGAGCATAAAAGTGTAAATTTAACTTTCCTCTGCCTTGTACCCACTAGGTGTGTTGAAATTCCAAGACCGGGTGTGTATTTTTACAGAAGTTCCTCCAGTTACCCTTAACTGAAGAAAATAGAATGCACCTTTGTCACAATAGAGAACTTTTCTCAGTGGGTAACTCCTGCACACGGCACATCTTAACTTTGTTTTTCCATAACCTTTCAGCATGTATCAATTTAGGTTTTGAGACCTTGTCCTGCTCTCTGGTCTTTCTGCCAGTTATCCTGTTGCTATTCGTTGGTTATACTAAATCAGTTTCGATGGGCTTCTGATGTTCTCTGCTCTGAAAGAAATACTGCATCTACACATTTAATCTGATAAGCGAAGAATATATCAAATTCACCAAATAATAATAACAAAATAGAAAATACGCTTTAAAGTGTGACTAAAGGATTACGTAATCTCAAATAATGACTTTAATTATTTTGGACAAAGATGGCCTGTAGCAGATAGGTTACGCAGCATATACCTGCTCATTCAAGTTACGCAGCATAGACTATCCTGGCCAATATATGGGTTTAGCCGATACATATACCTTCTCATTCAGATATGCTCTAGGAGTAAAAGTCTGAGACCGAGGTATGGACTGAGTTCAACTACAGTTCTCTGTTACTTCATTTGATGAAATCCTGAATTCTAATATCATTAATTCTCGAGGCAGAACTGTACCGAATGCACTGCCTCCATCTCCTACTGGTGATGCTAAATACAAAGTGCTGATTGAGCCTTCTGAAGAACTCCTCCATAGCCTCACCGCCTCCACTGCTTCCCCCTCCTCCTCATGGTGCTAAGTATCCGGTGCTGATTGAGCCTCTTCCTGAAGAAACTTCTCCTCCTCCCCGACCTCCACTACTTCCACCTCTTCCTGATGGTGTTGAGTGTCCAGTGCTGACTGAGCCTCCTCCTGAAGAAGTCTTCCATATCTTCCATCATCACCACCTCCTTCTCCACTGTTTGTAAGTCAATGCCCTTGCGAAGGCTCAACTTCACATCACACGTAAATAGCACTTTCCTCACTTTCTTTCATGTACACATGACAGAACAATTAGGGTAGAAGAACGGACTATCATGGATAGTCATGAACGATAAGTGTATACAGTTCCCCTGTCCTCGTAATACCCACCAATGCCCCCAGGGAATTTTATAGCAAAACACGCCAGAGCAATACATGGAATCGCGCACCCACATTACTATTGTTGTTGATAAAAATCGACGAACAATCACGCCCTAGGTGAAATGTTATAAATTTTTTTTACATTAATGAACAATTTACGCAACAGTGCGCTTAGCTCACGATGGCTCCGTTTGTGAAGGTTTCCAACGACTGAAAATCATATCACCAGGATACTGATGACGATGGCAGGAGCTTCTATATGCTAAGAGTAGTATTATGTAAAATTATATGTAAAAATGCATATATAGCAAGAAAATGGAACCAAAAATTTCACTTGATGTGCCTTTTCTTGCCTATTATTATTATTATTATTATTATTATTATTATTTACAGGCCCAAGGGTCCTAGCAGTGGAAGCACCCGGTACAGTAGAAGAAACTAAGAAGAAAAGCACAAATAATGAAAGAGATATAGCAAAAGTAAAAAAATAAGGTACCTAACAATGAAACTATGAATCGACCCCTTTGAGGGATAACTATAGCTATTAGCCTACATGTAAAAGCCCACTCAGAATTTTTACAGTTCATGTTATTATAATTTTGAATTGAATTCCCTATCCACTCTCCTCCACAGGGCCATCACACTTACATCTGATTGGAATCTTCTTCACAACGAAATAAGTTTTCTCTATAATTATTTTAAATCCAACTGTTATCCATCCAATTTATTTTTAAAATATGTTAAGAAAACATTGTATAAGTCCTTTCACCACCCCCCAGGCTACCACACACTTGGCACATAAATTAACATACTATATAAGTTTTCCATTCACACATGACACCTTTTTTCCTACCTGATCTAAAAGGGATTTTAACGAATTATTTTCCTGCAGTTGACATAAAGCTCATATTTAAGAACCCAAGAACTATTGGTAGCACGTTTCGTCACAAAGAAAAACTCCCCCCTGCAATGCGGTCCGGTGTTGTTTATTTATTTACTTGCTGTCAATGCCACTGTCAGACATACGTGGGAAACACGCTTTCGTAGTGGGTGCCAGTTGTCCAGTCCTGAAACATCAAATATTAGAAATCATATAAAACTATGCAAAAGTAAAATAAACTATAACGATTTTAAGATTATACTAACCAGCCAACACGAACACCACCGCCCTATTCTTGAATCGTTAACGATCAAGAAGTTTGTTCCCTCTTTGAACAAGTATTCCTCGTCCACGCCCCGGCAACCACATCCTGCCTTATGTTCACTTTTTTTTTTCATACAGCAACTGAACTTCGAGAAATAAGGTCTATTAGTTGAAACATTCCAGTTCTTTCTCTTTTTTAATAATTTTATTTTAGGTTTACCTTTTGTATTGATGCTTTACTACTATCATAATTTATTTGTACATAAATACTAACATTTCTTGCTGTATTTATATTTTACTTTGTATTTTTAGCCCTGAGCATAAGACAAGGGTCTCGAAACTTAAACCGTGATGAATAAAGGAAAACTATGTACCAAGCTTTCTGCTTTAGTGCCTTCTTGTGTATTTTGCTGAGGAATAGCCTCGCTGTCACACCAATGTATATATATATATAATTGTATATATATATATAGCAAGAAAACACTAAAGCAGACCGCTTGGTAGATGGTTTCCTTTATTCATCACGGCCTACGTTTCAGATCATTGTCTCATCCTCAAGGCTAAAAATACAAAGTAAAATATACAAATACAGCAAGAAGATTTAGATATAATTACAAATAAAATATGATAAAAGTAAAACATCAGTAAAAAAAGGTAAACCTAAAATAAAATTGTTAAAAAAAGAGAGAGAAAGAAATAGAAAATTTTTAACTAACAGACCTTGTTCCTCAGTTCAGTTGTATGAAAACAATAAACACAAGGTGGGGTGTGGGTTTAAAGCTATATAGGCGTGGACGAGGAATGATTGTTCAAAGAGAGCAAGCTTCTTGATCGCTAACGATTCAAGAATAGGGAGGTGGTTTTCGTGTTGACTGGTTAGTATCTTGTACCCTCTTTGAACAATCATTCCTCGTCCACGCCCCTATATAGAGCTTAAACCACACCCCACCTTATGTTTATTATTTTTCATACAGCAACCGAACCTGAGAACAAGGTCTCATTGAATTAAAATTTTTTATTTCTTTTCTCTCTTTTTTTAACAATTTTATTTTTAGGTTTAGCTTTTTTACTGTTGTTTTACTTTATCATATTTTTATTTGTAATTATATCCTAAATCTTCTGCTGTATTTGTATATTTTTACTTTGTATTTTTTAGCCTTGAGGATGAGACAAGGATCTCGAAACGTAGGCTGTGATGAATAAAGGAAACCATCTACCAAGCTGTCTGCTTTAGGGTGCCTTCTTGCTATTCTGCTGAGGGGATAGCCTAAACTTTCACACCAATATATATATATATATATATATATATATATATATATATATATATATATATATATATATATATATATATATATATATATATATCTGAAGGCCCCACTGACATTTTGAGGTCAAATGATACCCTATAACCAGTAAAAATCAACTTCGATTACCCCAAACTTATCTCTAGCTAGCTAAATCGATTTCGTGGCCTCACTGTCACTCACAACCACCTTCGTTGTAATTTCTACGATTCAAGTTGAAATGAACAAGACGTTACTGGAGCCCTGACATAATTTTTGTCAAAAGACTAAGTCCTGGTTATTGAGAATTTATTATGATCACAAGAGTACACACATATTATTTAGACTGTCATGGTAACCAAACTAAGAATTTCAGCATGAACGCACCCACTATATATATATATATATATATATATATATATATATATATATATATATATATATATATATATATATATATATATAATATATATATATAATATATATATATATATATATATATATATATATATATATATATATATATATATATATAAAAGCCTCAGATATTTCACTGATACCGAATTCACCATCTTGAACTGAAGGGGAGAATGCATCCAGAAAATTATTATAGTGAATATTCACTAATCAAGTTTAATCTGAGATTTCGAAGTAAAGCAAGACTATTAACCAGGCCTGTATTAGAAGCTGCTGCTGTCAGATGCATAAGAAAACTTTCCACTGGCTCCATTCAGATGATCAATTTCCTTAAACCCGATGAACAAAAACAGAACTGATGTTCCTTAGGGCGTACATCGAGTCCGCTCGCCTTGGCTATTCGAAAGGATATTGGATAAACAAAAAAAAAAGATAATTTGAAGCCAAGCACTGGGTACTGTCGGCCATTCAACGACTGACAGGGGGAGAAGAGGGGCGGGGTGTGGGGGAGGGGGGGCGGTGGCGCCTCGGATCAGTTGGACAGCAAAATAGACAGCCAGAGAATAATGATGAAGCAAGAGGATCTACGGGTGGAACTGGGAGAAAAATCCGCAATTACACTAAGAAGTCAGAGTTAAAAAGGGTGGACAACAGGGTTAAAGAAAGTGCAGTTAAGCTCTGAGGGGCGGGGGGCGGCAAAATGCAGTACACCAGTGAGGGGCGCTGACAGACTACTTGAAGAAAACGGGCACGGCCACAGAACTGCATTGAGGTGCATTCGAGTAGGAAGGCTCGAGTCGAATTCAGTTGGTGGGCCGTCGTAAGACTAGTAAGATCTCACATTCTAAACTAATTGAAGAGGTATCCATCTCTTGTGAGTATATTCTTTGATTGATTCAATCGTTTATATTTAATTCAATCGGTATGTGGTCGACCTGCGTGTGTTATTTCTGGATTGGCGTAAATCTCAATATTATCACCGATATGACAATTCATCAGTGTAGAAGGTTAAGCATTAAAATCAATCAAGCTAAAACAAATATCTTTATTTTTTTTTTCGTGTTCAACGTACTGAGATGTGCCCACGAGTGAAATTACCGACATTTGTCAAGACAGCATTACATCACCTGACATCTTAGGGAAAACCTCTTAGCCTATAGTGTTTCTTGGTTTTGAACATGAAGGTTGAGTTATTCGCCTTGTTACGCATCCAGTTCTGTACAAATGCTGATAAATTTGACAAACACCAAAGAAGACTTGAAATGGGGTGCATTTGTAAACAGTGTGACATCTATGAGCATTATTAGAGATCGTGTGCAGAAATGAATAAGAAGCTGTCTCTTATTATAACACTAAGCTTGATTATGAAAATGGCTACTGAATCTATTGTAATCTCAACTGGTATATCATAAGCAAAATAATTACTTTTAGACTTCTAATGTGATTAAATGGATAGCATTTTACCTTTTTGCCAATAAGTGATTTAATTTTCTCTGAAATAAAACGAATGCTGAGTCAAATACAATTGTAAATAGTGAAAAATATCTAAATTTACTTACAGGATTAGTACATTTTTGAAGCAATTCCTGTGAAGTGGTTCTCTCGCTTCTTATTTATTTTTCGCCATTGGCAACCCCTCTGTAAAGGTGTTCCTTAAAAATGAGCAGGCCGTCATCTCTGTCATATTTTTCTTTTTCACAATGAAATATTTAGGAAATTGTGTTTCTGGGAACTTCCATAGAGAGATTGTTATCTTGAAAGGAAGCACTTCATTTCTGGTTATGTTAAAAGTGTTCAGTATCTATTTTATACCGTAGCCGTAAGGTTAAGGGGATTTTGGATGGGACTCATAACATCTAAAATAATTCTTACTGCTGGCAGACTGGAAAGCTAGAGAGTTAAGGAATCTGTAACCTATGCTAGCTTCAAGTAAGGGCAGACAGTCTGTGAAAATCCAAAGGTAGTTCTCCTGCATCCACTAAAACGTTTGGAAAGGCAGAGCTCTAAAAATGCGTGTAGCCTATCTAATCCCACTGTGATGCACATAATCTAAAATCTTTAGTCGGCCTGGGGTGGCTGATCAATGTATTTCACAACAATAATTCAGTATTGATAAGACAAGGGCTTTATATAATTTTTAAAAATTTTTGCAATCTGTACCTCATGAAGTATAGACCAGTGCTTCCACAATATTCAGAGCCTCCAAACAAGGCTTTCAAATCTCTTAAATGGGGAACCCATGTCAGCCTGTGATCAAATATTAACTCTACGAAGAGAGTTGCTTCTACACGTCATTCTCTGGCCTTTGATGTGAAAATCTGGATCTGGATGCATACCTCGAATATGGTAAAAATAAATATGAGTGTTATTTGTGAGGAACTTGAAACCATTCAGGTCAGCCCCGTGAATTATCTTATCAATTACACGTTGAAGCTTCCTTTGAACCAACAAATGATTTGGAAGCTCCCTTTTACCAAAAAATTATATGGAAAGGTCATGTACAAAATGTGTGGACAACATGTCATCGGGGATGATGGAGGAAATCCCATTTACAGCTATGGCAAATAGTTTCCCTTAGCGCACTATTCTGGGGAACACCTTCCTCTTGGCATTTTCTTTCAGAGAGTAGAAAAATTGACCTGGAAAAACTGACGAGCCAAGAATGCTTGGAGAACCAAAGGTAATTTTCCTCTCAAATCTTATTCATGTATAGTTTTACGGATACCATGTCACAAGGCAGCGTCATGAGCTTTTTCAAGTTAAAAAATACGGTCACATGATGCTGCTCAGAGGCAAATGCTTCACAAATGGAAGACTCAAGCCAAATCAGCACATCAGCTGTTGAGTGCATTCCCAAGGAATAGGTGATAAGATACCTTTCTTCTCTAGAAGAAAGGTTGAGAAATCTAAGTTTCCTTTTTATTTTATTCTGTACTGTTATCCTGGATCAACTTCAGATTTGCATGATACAATGAAGAAATGCCCATTCACACCGGTAATGAACTGACCATTCACTTTTGAAGTTGGAGGTGGATTTGAGTTAAATTTACCTACTATCTATCTTCCTTTACTACATACAGCAGTTAGTGGTGTTCTAACTATTCATAAGGAGATGAAAGAGTACCATATCTGGCGTTTTGCTGCTTTTAATGTTCAACAGAACAATGCTGAGTTTCTTATAATTATGTTCTCTTCAGTACAGTGTCTATGGCATCAAGCCAGAGCTTTTCTTGTAGCTCGATGCAAAGGGGTGAATTACGATGACCACCAAGGAACTGGTTGTCGTCATCTTTGGAGCAGACCTGTGGTTCTGGGGATGGAATTAATTCATCTGCATTCTCTCCTGTTTCACTTAACTCTTGGAATTTCCTCCAATCCACTGTGGGTGGCGAAGAGAGAGTTATAGAACACGAAAGGGAAACACTAATATCTAAAGAAGCTGAAGTAATAACGAGAGAGAGACAAATAGCAGAGACTTTTAGATCTGAACCAGAGGAAAATAGATTCCCATGGTTTGGGCCCTTTCGCCCATCACTCACCCTCAACACATAACACAAACGTTCTAAGTTGAACCCATGTGACCTTAACAAGACATTCTCTCAGTGTGATGGAAACAGAAATGAAAGCTTAACACTGGAACAATAAGAAAAATAAACTTATGCAATTCATTATTAATGCTTATTTCCTCTATATTTTAGGCGAAAGCAAGTAAATGAAACAAAGCACTATACGGATTTTATAACTCATAAGAGAGAGGGATCAAGGAGAATACTAAGTTCAAGGTTAAAGCCATTGTATGCCTATGAGGGATAGGCGGTAAAACCTCATTACACACACACGTTATTCTTGCAGCCATCCAGTGTCGTGGTCACGTATTGAGGTTAATCTAGGTCTGCCAGGTGTACACAGATATGGCTTTGCACGTTCCCCTTTTTAAGTTGCTCTGAAAGCAAGCTTAGGAAAGGATTATTGACCAACTGGTTTTCTACATAAAACTGGCATTGCAAGTTTCTTGGATGAATTTGTACACAAATCTGGCGTTCAAACTGTATTGGGTGGTTATTATGAAAGTCAGGTTAGCTCATGTTTACTGAATGACTGAATCTGTCCACATTTGGCATTGAAACTGTCTTGGGTTGTTACTATAACAGAAAGGTTAGCTTAGGTTTACTGAGTGAGTGATTTTGTATGGTCATTGCGACTTTTCAAGGCTAAGCTGCTACAACGGCAAGATTAGATTTGTTTTATACTATGACAGACTGAATTTTTACAAATCTGTCATCTTAACTGTCTTGGGTCATTATTATGAAAGCAAGGTTAACTTAGGTTTACTAACTGACTGAATTTGTGCGCATGTCTGGTACTGCAACTTTCTCGGTTTAAAAGATAAAAAACATGACTTGGATACATTAATTAATGAAAGAATTCGCATACAAATCAGGCATCACAACAATCTTGGGTCACTTCTTTGAAACCAAGATTAGGTTAGGTTTACTAACTTGGTGAACTTGTACGCAGATCTGGCATTGCAACTTTCATGGGCCATGTTACCATGCAGGAAAGAGTAGGTTACACTGAATGACCAACTGGTGTTGATCGCCCTGACACAGCCTTTTCTGAGTCATTACTATTAAGCCAAGGATAGGTTAAGTTAACTGACTGAATATGTACACAGATCTTGTATTGCAACTGGTAGGCAATAAAGGGTAAGCTATTTTGACTGACTGGCTGATTTTGTAGATGGCTGTGGCATCAGAACTGTCTTGGGTCGTTGCTATGCAAGGAAGGCTAGGTTAACTCAGTTGACTTAATGGATTTGACCTTTCATAAATTACATTGCTCTATATATATTCATTGACTGATTTTATATATAGCACTGCGTTGCGGCTGACCAAGTTATTAAATCATTTAGCTTATATACTACGATTTTTGCATACCTACTAACAGCCAAGATACTCCCATCCCATAATATAAAGAAATTTAATTAAAGGTTAGTTAGATTTTCCTACAACTCATCTTCGGTTGTCATTTGTAATTATTGTTGCTTTGGGAGTTAATTCTTGAGTGATCTTAGGGAAGATCAAACAAAGACAGGCTTCTGATATATTTCTACCTCATCGTGTATGTCCCCAAGCCTTGAATAAAGGACGAAAACTGAACACTGGATTATCAGCCTTGCCGTGTAAAAAAATAAAATAGAATAGAAATACAACAAACAATTTTCCTGTTTAGTGTATGCAGTCAGGCATGAACTCTATTGGAACTGAGGGAAAAAATTATTATCTTGGATAAATAGGAGACAGAGACAAATTACAGAAGTTACACACAACAACGGACAAACATGGATCAATTAAGACAGAAAGATATAAATGAAATCTTCAAGCAGATGGGCTGTCCTAACTAAGAGAGAGAGAGAGAGAGAGAGAGAGAGAGAGAGAGAGAGAGAGAGAGAGTGTTTTATTGCAAAAATGGATAAGCACGACTCTGTCTAGCATAGGAAAGAGCGAAATTAAAATTAGTCTACTAGCTAAGAATGACATCGATACCCAACCTCAACATCAAAATCATAACACACCTCCTAAGTAAGAAAAAATAAACCAAGAACTTCATCTCCACTGAACACTGAACACAGGTCTTTGTGATTCGAAGGGGCTCATCAGTTTTCAGGACCTACTCTGGTCTCATAGTCTGTCGTGGGTAGAATAAGTAGTTTAATTTTTTTCAAATATATACAGAATATGGATTGCTGCCATTACCCAAAGCAAGGCTAATATTATAACTGCTAATTATGATATTGATAATAGCATCTTACCATCAATAACAACAGAAGTTACTGAAACAGTACAGTATAACTGTCTTTTGCTAACAGGCAAGGATAGTGGTCAGGTGATGGAATAAAAACAAAATTGGCTTAGCGCTATTGAAAATTTCAGCTCATCAGGAAAACAGACAATAGAAAATGAGTCAAACAAATGTAGTACGAGTTCATTTTCTGCATCTGGCAATTAAAAAAGCAATGTGCCTTATGAAACAGAGCATTAATGCAAAAGCACAGAACTCCAAACAGAATCATCTAAGTTTGTATGTGCCAAGGGAAAAATATGAAAAATTCTAAGGGATTCTGTTAGTCTCTGCTTCACGAAGAAGATAAGGTGGTTCCTCAATGGCTAACTTTTGGAACTCACTCACATTTTGTCATATGATGTTCTAATACTGAAAGGGATGCAAATGCGTGGAGCAAATAAGTAACAACTTATAATAATTGAGAATGAGCTCTTATCCTTTCTATCGGTCGTTGCTCCTTTGGCTTCCTTGGCAGGGAAAGTGCTGAAAAGGTAACCAAGGAAGAACATTTCCCACAATTACCAAACTTTTACTCTTTCTATTGGACCACATGCTTTGAAAATATGGAAAATTGTAAGTTCGGTATAAATCGTTATATAGAATTATATTTTCAAATAACACATTTCTACTTCCAGCATGGTATCTCTGGTTTGTTTTGAGAAAGCAGCAGTTATCATAGCGGGGGTATTTTGGTATTACGAATACAACGAAATTATAAAACAGTAAGACTTTCTTAAAACTCTCAAGACACGATATACCTTTCATGAAGATTTTTTCTCTGCCACCGACGTCAGAAAGGCTGAACAGTAAGAGGTGAGAGAGCTGATAAAATATGAAATAACAGTAAGAGGGGAGAGAGAGCTGATAAAATATGAAAGAAGTTAAAATAATGAAACAGAGGGATAGAGTGTAGATAGATAATTACAGTCCCCTATGTCTCGTCACATGGACTCAGCTTAAGTTATAAAATGTTCTACGGCAAAGCCCTGTGACTTCAACAGGCCTTCGTCTTTGCGAGGAACGAATCGGGCATATTGATTTCTTATTCCCATGCACTACTCATAGAACACCTGGGAATTGAGCAGGGTTAATAGAATACAGAGTTAGACCGTCCCGGCGTTACTGCGCATGTTTGTGACGTCGCTGGTGGGCAACCATAGAAGAAAACCAAGAAAACAAGGAAATGAAGGGTCACTGTGGGAAACTTTTGCCCACACACATTCTCTCTCTCTTTCACGACCTTAGGTGAGAGAGGTCCCCGTTAATCTCCAGGTACTGCTGAATTAAGGATTGAATAACCCTCCATGTCTTTTTATTGCCGCATGGCTAATGCAGTATATATATATATATATATATATATATATATATGAATATAAGAAGGCCCATAAAACACTATTTTAAACGTTGAAACCATATATTTCAGGCACTTAGCTTCTGTGCCCCTGTTCACTGGTAGAATATGGACAGGTGGAAAGTTACAATGGTATATATACAAAAACATAAAGTGTGGCCCTAGGCCTCCGATGATATGGAGGTGGCGTTTTCTTGAGGAGGGAGAATGGCCAAATTCCCTAGTGGTTTTTGGCCTCATTAGCTCCTGCTTGGCGATGGATCTGGCGGTCGCGTTTCTTGGGTCATCTTCTTCACGAGGGGTTTGAGGATTAATGTCGATGTCATCCGATTTCCAATGTCCTCCTGACAGGTTCATATTGTTGGTTTGATTGATGATAGCAGATTCAGCATCCTTCTTTTGTACGGACAGCTACTTTTGAAACCAACTCCGCTACTCCAGTTAATGACATGCCCTGTATTTCTGATATGTAGGAAAATTCCTGAACTCTCCGGGCGTAACGTACTGATATTTTGTGCTCTGTTATTCTTTGCGAGTGATCTACCTGTCTCGCCTGCGAGATGTCCTGACAATTACTACACGGTATCTTGTAAACTCCGGCTTCTTCCTTTTGTTATTTAAGTATACGTTAACGAGCGAACTCCTGATGGATTTGGGATAATGGAAAATGAAAGGATTGTTAGGCCTGAGTTGTTCGAGGCCTTTTGGATGTTTTCATCGTATGGAAGCTTTATTTTGTTGTTGAAATCTATTGGTCTGTTGTGAGTGGGACCCTTATAGTATATTTTATTCGCTTTGTTGATAGCCCTTTCAATAATGTGTGGTGGATATAGCAGTTGCGTTAGGTGTTGGCGGATCGTGTTAAATTCTTTATCCAGGTACTCATTTGAACATATCCTAAGTCCTCTGAGGAATAAGTTGCACCCTACCATGATTTTTACGGAGACGTCGTGGTAGCTTAAGAAATGAATGTAGGAGACAGTGAAGTGGGTTTTCTATATACTGTAAATGCATACCTGTTCTGTTTTCTTATGATCAGTACAGAGCACAAAAGATCAGTACGTTACGCCCCGAGAGTTCGGGAATTTTCCTACATATCAGAAATACAGGGCATGTCATTAACTGGAGTGGGGCGGAGTTGGTTTCAAAAGTAGCTGTCCGTACAAAAGAAGGGATGCTGGAATCTGCTATCATCAATCAAACCAACAATATGAACCTGTCAGGAGGACATTGGAAATCGGATGACATCGACACCTTAATCCTCAAACCCTCGTGAAAGAAGATGACCCAAGAAACGCGACCGCCAGATCCATCGCCAAACGGAGCTAATGAGGCCAAAACCACTAGGGAATTTGGCCATTCTCCAAGAAACGCCACCTCCATATCATCGGGAGGCCTGGGCCACACCTTTATGTTTTTGTATATATACCATTGTAACTTTCCACCTGTCCATATTCTGCAGTGAACAGGGGCACAGAAGCTAGTGCCCAAAATATATGGTTTCAATGTTTAAAATAGTGTTTTTATGGCCTTCTTATATTCATATTACACTGTAGTATTACAGAAAAAGACATTCATATATATATATAATATATATATATATATATATATATATATATATATATATATATATATATATATATATAATGAAGTCTTAACTATCACCAGCAACCCACATCATTCAATATAATATAGGATGAGAAAATTC
>NC_089770.1:9828500-9831000 GCF_040412425.1 Macrobrachium rosenbergii | reverse complement strand
AATACGCTATTTGCAACAGAAACGATTGTCAAAAACATTTAATAAATAGGAAATCAAAACTAACCAGTGATAATGTGGGGAGACATAAATGGCAACTTGTAAAATAGAAAACATGAGAAATACATACCTCTAATAGAGCTAAATAGTTAATGTTCTTAACTTACATAACTGCAGTTCATTTGCACACTTTAATGACTACTGCACTTTACTGAGAAAATGTGCTATAACCATGACTTCAGCCTATTGCAGCCCAAATGCTAAAATATGACAATGTAATGCATATATCCTGTTTTGATAAATATACCTCACAGCCAGGAATATTTCATGCAGTTTACCGGAATATGAAAAATATAGTCGAGACCAGCCTTTATAAAAACAATTAATATTTACGATATTTTTCTTTTGCAGTATCCCTAACTGGAGTGGCTGGCATGGTTGGAGCATTAGCCGGGGGTCCAATAATTGAGACCTTTGGCCCAAGACGTGTTTTAGTCGTGATTCAAACACCGGCGATCATCTTGTGGCTGCTATCAGCCTACGCCCCTTACCTTTCTATACTGTACTTTGGCCGCATTGGACAATGCATTATAATGATCATCTGTGGTCCTCTGATCCCACTGCTTATCGCCGAATATAGCGATCCAAAAATTCGAGGCTTCATGTTGGCCTCTGAAGAGATCATGGTGGCTGTTGGGATGCTCGTCATGTATGCAATGGTGCACAAACTCTACTGGGTGACAGCAACCGCACTCGCTGCTCTGTCCGCAACTGTCCAGTTTTTACTCTGCTTCTCCCTTCCCGAAGTGCTGAGATAAGGTTTTTTTTTAATATTAAAAGGAAATTGTTATGCTTATACATAATCTGTCTTGGCTCTTAAAAAAAATCAAATTTATCAGGTTTAACAACATTCAGTCGTCCATTATATAGTTCATTGAGGCCAGCCCTATGAGAGCTGTTCATCAGCTCAGTGGTCTGGTTAAACTATTTTGATAATAACTAATTGAACGCAATGTTTTTCCCCTTAGTATTTTTCCATAAATATAGCAGTGAAGATTTACTGAAATGTAAAGACAGAACATGTACTTTGTTCATACATAAGAGCTGAAAGGTAATTGTTCAGTACAATTAAATAAACCCGAATTGCTACAGTAGAATACATTTTACTAAAAAATTATGGAAGACTAGGCTAGTGCAAATGACCTATTGCAGCTTGCAATAAACCACAAGAGTATGATGAACGTTTTAGTTATTTCTTTTTTTCCAAGTATAAGCGTTAACCAATTGGTACTTCACACCTGGCTTCTTGCAAGTTGCAGGGACACTTAGTAATATGTTTAGCAAATTTGTTGGGCAAAATGTACAAAACAAATATTTCCAAAATAGATAATAAGTCACAGTAGGAGGAATGATAACTATCTTATAGACTGGATGCTTAGGAACGGCAACTGATGTAAATTCACCTTTGAATTTTTTTTTTTTTTTTTTTGCAGTCTCCATTTTGGCTAGCACGAAATGGGCATCACAAGAAAGCTGAGGAGGTACTGATGAGACTCCGATTCTCCAAGGCCAAGGCGAAGGAAGAGTTTGAGACCCTGCTTTCCTCTGTGCAGGCTAAAAGACAGTCGACAGTGCTTGAACAGGTAAGAATAGAGTACTACTGTTCCACAGAACGGTTTTTAAGCATATTTTTCTATACTTCTGGGTTCCTGCATAGATAAACGGGCCTTCCACAAATGAATCTCCTGTATCTTAAGTCTGAAAAGATGGCATATAAAGTGGAATGACAGTTGAAGTTCTGATCGCATGCCCTTCAACCTTTGTTGAGCAATGAGTGGTCAGAATGCTTTCTTTGGCAACAGATTTAGTCTAGGGATACCTCTCTTACAGAGATGCTTCTGTGATATTTCCATGTTTTGCTACTACGTCATGTCCAACTACTGTATATCCTAGAATAACTGAAGAATAACTTTAATTCAGTCAGTAACTAAATGATTTGTTAAGTTAATAGCAATTTCCCGGCTACTAAACATTTTAGAATTTAAAGAGGAAAGATGATGTACACTAAAGGCATAATAACTTTGAAAGTTTTCTCACGTTTTTTCACAAAAGTCTTCTTAAGGAATGCCTTCAGAGTAAGAATGTCTTAATATATTACAGTCTTATTTTGTTCTTGTTTCTTTTCAGATCAGAGAACTTAAACACTGCCAAAATTACCGGCCAGTTCTTTTGCTCTGTGCAATTTATACGTTGAGAGAGCTCGGCGGAGAGTACATTGTCTTCAGCTATACCGTCTACATGTTTGAAAAAGCAGGAGTTGAAATGAACCCCTTCACGTGCACAGTCTTGGTAGGAGTCACACGTACTCTCGCTTCCATAGCCATGGCACTTCTTCTGGATCGGATAGGACGACGTCCTCTTCTAATAGGAACGACTTTACTCTGTGCTCTGGCATCTTTAGTATGTGGTGCATTTCTACTTCTCGAGCTCCCCAAAGCTTCAT
>NC_089770.1:9801000-9826000 GCF_040412425.1 Macrobrachium rosenbergii | reverse complement strand
AGGTACCTGAGTTTTTTCTTGCACCCTCTTCCATGGTTTCTTTGTTCACAAGTCCACTCCAGTCCTTTTTGGCATAAAATAAGAACCTAAAATCTTCTGGAAATATTCCTATGAGGCCAAACATAATGAAATTTGTGTTACAGTTCCCTGAGAGATTAAGGAACCATGCTTTATATTATATATATATATATATATATATATATATATATATATATATATATATATATATATATATATATATATATATATATATATATATATATATATATATACATAATGTGTGTTTAGAGAGAGAGAGAGAGAGAGAGAGAGAGAGAGAGAGAGAGAGATTGTCTTCTAACAAAGTAATGGGGTAGAAAAATTTTTCTCACCTTTAACTAGACACCTTAATTATACCACAACTGCGGTAAGTCACACTTTTTTTTTTTAAAGCTAACACGAAAAATAATTTACTATTAATGCATGAAATGAGACAGATTAATGAGAATGGGATAAATAAGGCTTGAGGTAAGATTTCTACAACTGAATCTTCGCTCATTAGAATGCTTCATTTCAGAAAACACTATTCAGATCTTAATAGAATTTTTATTCCAACTGATTATGGAGCAGAAAACTAACATTCTCAGATAGCATTAAGTTTTTAAGTTGTTCCAGTGGGTCTCTCCACGAGAAATGGACTGTCCAAGGGTGATGCTTAAAATCATTGTAGACAGTTTTTCCTACCAGTAATGAGGAATCACCGGTCTTAATTACCTGAAAAACAATGCATAATGGTTGCTGAGAAAGGATAGCGTCTTAAAAATATCTATATATTTGCAGGAGTGAAATCTCAGAATGGAAAAACACTAAAATACAAACATGCAATATATTTCTTGGCAAAGCCCTTGTGAGAAGTAATATTTATTTCAAACACCGATGCATTTCGTACCCCTGCCATTAGTTGATTAACTGATAACTGGTGCAATTCTAAAGCCTGAACAAATATCATATTAGGCTTCCACCATGATAAACACTCACGGCTGTAAATAAAACAAATTCTGATCTTATGGTCATGGCTTTATTTTTCAGCCCTACCCAACGACGGCAGATTCTAACCTGGCAGTTCATTTAAATGCAATGCAATTCAAGCGCTCTGACAAGCAATACCTCTCCCGTAAGGGGTTGATGGGTATATCCTTTACTTTTTTTCCCCCATCGAGGACTTCTGTTCTGTCGAAGCTTGCTACGCAAGTTCTTGGGTTTTGTTTGTTAAATAATAATGTGTGCTTATGAATAATCATGATTAGAATGATAATAAAGCACGGCTGTATGGTCTAGTATAGGTTAAGCTTGAAAGACAAGTCTAAGTTACATTTCCTAAGCTTTCCTGTATCATCCCGTGGAAGTCCCCGTCTTGGCGTCTTTCATTCGGTAATTTTGAAGTTGTTGTTACGAGTCTTTGCTGCTTTTCAGATGTATGCTAATCTCACAGTCATCTTTAAGAACCTTTGTCCCGAAAATTTTGTGTCCCTACGCAACTGAGCGTAGATACAAAAGCATAAAAATGTGTTATTTCACTTTCCTCTGCCTTTTACCTACTTGGCGTTCTTAAGATTCTGCCACCAGACACTTTATTTTAGAGAAGTTCCTACAGTTTTCCTTAACTGAAGAAAATAGAATGCACCTTTGTCACAGCAGAGAACCTTTCTCAATGAGTAACTCTTATACACAGCATATCTTAATTTTGATTTCTTATAAGTTTTTAGCATGCTTCAATTTGGGTTTTAGACACTGACTTCTTGTCTGGTTTCAGTAACTTTGCTTAACAACCATTTAACAGATCCATTTCGATTGGCTTCAATTTTCAATTTCTCCGTGGGGAAATATTGCATCTACACTTTTTTACTTGATAAGAGAGAAGTCTAATTAAGTGCACCAAA
This sequence comes from Macrobrachium rosenbergii, assembly GCF_040412425.1. Lineage (NCBI taxonomy): Eukaryota > Metazoa > Arthropoda > Malacostraca > Decapoda > Palaemonidae > Macrobrachium > Macrobrachium rosenbergii. The sequence goes on along the minus strand of NC_089770.1, from coordinate 9,824,081 downwards.
TAAGAATAGCAAAATAGGAAGTAAGCTTTAAAGTGAGATTTTTACAAATTACGAAATCTCAGATAATTACTATAATGAATTTGGACTAAGATGGCCAGTAGCAGATATGCTGTCCTAATTTACATATGGGCTTAGCTCATACATTTACCTACTTATTTAAACTAAATATGCTCTAGCAGTAAAGGTCTGAGACCGAGATATGGGCTTAGCTCAACTGCAGTTCTCTATTACTCCTTGTGATGAAATTAAGAATTTTGATGTCAATTCTCGAAGCAGAACTATAAAGAATGAACTGAAATTACCTGTATGCTCAGCAAATGCAATTTATCAAGTTGAGGTGCAATCCCCTCACACTTGACCTCAGTTATTATTTTACGGCTCTGTGAGCATATAACTTTGAGGGTAACTCTACTAGACTTGTGGTTGATCTCGTATTTTTAGAAACTCACACTGCCGTCTAACTTCGTGTTTTCCTTTTTCATCCCACTTGCAGAATAAGTTGAGGCGTCTCTTCTTGAGCACTCTGGGTACTGAAAGTAACACGTAAGTGTATTTGATAGGGGAAAATAAAAGAGAAAAATCTGGATTGAAAGTCAAACAAGATTTATCCTACATAAAATATCAAGGGAGTCACTTATCATGTGAGGGTATAGACCACTTCAATAGCACAGGAAGTGTAGCTGCTATTTAGTTATATCTGATGCTTCGTTTGACAGGTTCCTAGTGCCACCACGTGACGCTATGTGGTCAATTCTTTAAAACCATGAACTGGTAACTTTGGGGACTTTTGATCATATAAAAATCATCTTTTTGAGTGTCAGGACTCCAATGAAACGCACCATTGAGGACAATGTGACAGGAGTAAGGCCGGTGCAAACCCTCATTCATGATTTCTGAGTCTAGTGCTAATGTTTGCATTTACTGATCAGCTTTCTTTATCTTCGTGATTCTACCGTGCTCGGTAATCATTTGGCACTCTCTGGCTTAGATTACTGCAGTTATCAATAAATACTCCTCTGAAGACAATGAAACAGAGAAGCGATCTTCCTCCTATAATAGTCACTGACCTAGATATGGACAACAGTAGTAGAAATTATGAAAAACCAGATAGAATTTCATCTGGAATTCGCTGTAACAGCGGCCATTACAATATCGTGAATGAATGAGTGATTGTAAGTTCCTGAGCGTCATAACCACAATGATCATTGACACTGATGCAATATTGTGTATAAGTAAAGAATCGCAGTCTATGCTTTTTCTGTGTTTCTCTTCCTGTCTCTACACACATTAGACATCAGGAATGAGATTATTCCTCTAGTTAATTCAACATGCCCGGGGAAAGACAAATACCAGAGTATCAATACCTTGTATTTTGGTGACTTGAGTAACAAAAATATAAATATAAATAATTGTAAAATAAGTAGGACTCTCAGCTTCTCCATTAAAAGATTAGGAAAAAGTGTGTCTCTTGGAATGATTATATGAGGAGGTTAGGCTTCAATTTCACCAACGGAGGCAAAATATTTAACCTGACTAGTAAATAAACTTCAAAAATGAGTAACAAACAGTTGTGAAGATCTTTTAAAAAGAGTTAAGAAAATGAACAAATTTCTAAGAACTGAAAGCTATAAAAAATCATTAATTTACTAACAACAAAAGAAAGCAGGTTATGGCCAAACTCTGTTCGGCCATAAAAATTCTGGATACACAGTCTTAAGAACGCATCCTGTTGGATGCGTTCTAACAGGAACAAGAAATAAACGTGTAATGGATTTTTGAAATTCCTAAATGGTCACAGTATCTAAGGCATCTCCATTACAGTGGGACTAACAAAGGTATCTTTAAGTTTAATTTATTTTCCATACATACTACTGCTACTTCCGCTACCATACATGCCACTGCTGCCACCGGATGAACCATGGCTACTTCCTCCTCCACCTCCTCCTCCTCCTCCACCAGCACTGTATCCACCTCCACTGCTTCCACCTCCTCCTGATGGTGCTGAGTATCCAGTGCTGATTGAGCCTCCTCCTGAGGAACCTCCTCTATATCCTCCACTTCCTCCTCCTCCACTGCTTCCACCCCCTCCTGAGGAACCTCCTCTATATCCTCCACTTCCTCCTCCACCTCCACTGCTTCCACCTCCTCCTGATGGTGACGAATATCCAGTGCTGACTGAGCCTCCTCCTGAGGAACCACCTCTATATCCTCCACCACCACCACCACCACCACCACCACCACCACCACCTCCTCCTCCTCCTCCTCCACCTCCTCCACTGTATCCACCTCCACTGCTTCCACCTCCTCCTGATGGTGCTGAGTATCCAGTGCTGATTGAACCTCCTCCTGAAGAACCTCCTCCACTACTTCCTCCTCCTCCACCTCCACTGTATCCACCTCCGCTGCCTCCACCTCCTGATGGTGGTCTGTATCCACTGCTAATTGAGCCTCCTCCGCTACCTCCCCCTCCTCCACCTCCACTGTATCCACCTCCGCTGCCTCCACCTCCTGATGGTGGCCTATATCCACTGCTAATTGAGCCTCCTCCTGAAGAGCCTCCCCCACTACCACCTCCTCCTCCTCCTCCTCCTCCTCCTCCACCTCCACTGTATCCACCTCCACTGCCTCCACCTCCTGATGGTGGTCTGTATCCACTGCTAATTGAGCCTCCTCCTGAAGAACCTCCTCCACTACCACCTCCTCCTCCACCTCCACTGTATCCACCTCCGCTGCCTCCACCTCCAGATGGTGGTCTGTATCCACTACTAATTGAGCCTCCTCCTGAAGAACCTCCTCCACTACCTCCTCCTCCTCCACCTCCACTGTATCCACCTCCGCTGCCTCCACCTCCAGATGGTGGTCTGTATCCACTGCAATGAGCCTCCTCCTGAAGAACCTCCTCCACTACCTCCTCCTCCTCCACCTCCACTGTATCCACCTCCGCTGCCTCCACCTCCTGATGGTGGTCTGTATCCACTGCTAATTGAGCCTCCTCCTGAAGAACCTCCTCCACTACCACCTCCTCCTCCACCTCCACTGTATCCACCTCCGCTGCCTCCACCTCCAGATGGTGGTCTGTATCCACTGCTAATTGAGCCTCCTCCTGAAGAACCTCCTCCACTACCACCTCCTCCTCCACCTCCACTGTATCCACCTCCGCTGCCTCCACTTCCTCCTGATGGTGGCCTGTATCCACTGCTAATTGAGCCTCCTCCTGAAGAACCTCCTCCACTACCTCCTCCTCCTCCACCTCCACTGTATCCACCTCCGCTGCCTCCACCTCCTGATGGTGGTCTGTATCCACTGCTAATTGAGCCTCCTCCTGAAGAACCTCCTCCACTACCACCTCCTCCTCCACCTCCACTGTATCCACCTCCACTGCCTCCACCTCCTGATGGTGGTCTGTATCCACTGCTACTGAGCCTCCCTCCTGAAGAACCTCCTCCACTACCTCCCCCTCCACCCACTCCACTGTATCCACCTCCGCTGCCTCCACTTCCTCCTGATGGTGGCCTGTATCCACTGCTAATTGAGCCTCCTCCTGAAGAACCTCCTCCTCCACCACCTCCACTGTATCCACCTCCGCTGCCTCCACCTCCTGATGGTGGCCTGTATCCACTGCTACTGAGCCTCCTCCTGAAGAACCTCCTCCTCCCTCCACCTCCACTGTATCCACCTCCGCTGCCTCCACCTCCTGATGGTGGTCTGTATCCACTGCACTGAGCCTCCTCCTCCTGAAGAACCTCCTCCACTACCTCCCCTCCTCCACCTCCACTGTATCCACCTCCGCTGCCTCCACCTCCAGATGGTGGCCTGTATCCACTGCTAATTGAGCCTCCTCCTGAAGAACCTCCTCCACTACCTCCCCCTCCTCCACCTCCACTGTATCCACCTCCGCTGCCTCCACCTCCTGATGGTGGTCTGTATCCACTGCTAATTGAGCCTCCTCCTGAAGAACCTCCTCCACTACCACCTCCTCCTCCACCTCCACTGTATCCACCTCCGCTGCCTCCACTTCCTCCTGATGGTGGCCTGTATCCACTGCTAATTGAGCCTCCTCCACTACCTCCTCCTCCTCCACCTCCACTGCCTCCACCTCCTGATGGTGGTCTGTATCCACTGCTAATTGAGCCTCCTCCTGAAGAACCTCCTCCTCCCCTCCTCCTCCACCTCCACTGTATCCACCTCCGCTGCCCTCCACCTCCTGATGGTGGCCTGTATCCACTGCTACTGAGCCTCCTCCTGAAGAACCTCCTCCTCCCCTCCACCCCACCTCCACTGTATCCACCTCCGCTGCCTCCACCTCCACCTGATGGTGGTCTGTATCCACCGCTAGTTGAGCCTCCTCCTGAAGAACCTCCTCCACTACCTCCCCCTCCGCCACCTCCACTGTATCCACCTCCGCTGCCTCCACCTCCTGATGGTGGCCTGTATCCACTGCTAATTGAGCCTCCTCCTGAAGAACCTCCTCCTCCTCCACCTCCACTGTATCCACCTCCGCTGCCTCCACCTCCTGATGGTGGTCTGTATCCACTGCTAATTGAGCCTCCTCCTGAAGAACCTCCTCCTCCACCACCTCCACTGTATCCACCTCCACTGCCTCCACCTCCACCTGATGGTGGTCTGTATCCACTGCTAATTGAGCCTCCTCCTGAAGAACCTCCTCCACTACCACCTCCTCCTCCACCTCCACTGTATCCACCTCCACTGCCTCCACCTCCTGATGGTGGTCTGTATCCACTGCTAATTGAGCCTCCTCCTGAAGAACCTCCTCCACTACCACCTCCTCCACCACCTCCACTGTATCCACCTCCGCTGCCTCCACCTCCAGATGGTGGTCTGTATCCACTGCTGACTGAGCCGCCTCCTGAAGAACCTCCTACATGTCCTCCACCACCACCTCCTCCTCCTCCACTGTATCCACCTACACTGCTTCCACCTCCTGAAGGAGCTGAGTATCCAGTGCTGACTGAGCCTCCTCCTGAGGATCCTCCTCCTCCTCCTCCTCCACTGTATCCACCTACACTGCTTCCACCTCCTCCTGAAGGAGCTGAGTATCCAATACTGACTGAACCTCCTCCTGAGGATCCTCCTCCTCCTCCTCCACTGTATCCACCTCCACTACCTCCACCTCCTCCTGATGGTGCCGAGTATCCAATGATGATTGAGCCTCCTCCTGAGGAGGATCCTCCCCCTCCTCCTCCTCCTCCTCCACTGTATGCACCTCCACTACCTCCACCTCCTCCTGACGGTGGTCTGTATCCACTGCTGACTGAACCTCCTCCTGAAGAACCCCCTCCATGTCCTCCACCTCCTCCTCCTCCTCCACTGTATCCACCTCCACTACCCCCACCTCCTCCTGGTGGTGCCGAGTATCCAATGCTGATTGATCCTCCTCCTGAAGAACCTCCTCCTCCTCCTCCTCCACTGTATCCTCCTCCGCTACCTCCGCCTCCTCCTGATGGTGCTGAGTATCCTATGCTGATTGAACCACCTCCTGAGGAACCTCCTCCATATCCTCCACCACCTCCCCCTCCACCTCCACTACTTCCTCCTCCCCCTGTCGGTGCCGAGTATCCAATGCTGATTGATCCTCCTCCTGAGGAACCTCCTCCTCCTCCTCCTCCTCCACTGTATCCACTTCCGCCACCACCACCTCCTCCTGATGGTGCTGAGTATCCTATGCTGACTGAACCACCTCCTGAGGAACCTCCTCCATATCCTCCACCACCTCCTCCTCCACCTCCACTACTTCCTCCTCCCCCCGTCGGTGCAGAGTATCCACTGCTGATTATACCTCCTCCCGAGAAACCTCCTCCATGATCGGCGAAGCTGTAGGTCACCAACAGGGCTGTGATTAATCCTTCTATTATCTTCTGCAAGGGAACGAAACGATAAAGATGTCTGATTAGTTGATGTTGAAGTAAGATGATACTGTGAATAGCTATCATCTAAGCATCAGCTTCACGTCTTTCGTTACCTTCTGTCTTGAATCTTTCATATTTTTCTGAAACGCTGCGTATTGGAAGGACTTTTGAGATAAGTGCAATGAAATTGGCTTATAAAGTCCATATGATTATTAAGGCTTCTTTTGTTATCTTTTAAAACTTGAGAAACTTGAGGTGCCTTTCAGTGCAATTACTAAATTAATCAATCCACGACTGTGGTAATCCAAATGTCAAGATATTCCTTACTACTTGAATTAAAATATTTCCAGTACGATTTATCACAATATTCCAGTTATCTGTTTTTAGCAGCTATGATTTGATAATAGTATTCCGGCTTTCTTTTCGTATCCTTAACTACATTGATTATTTTGCTCTTCAGTGTCCTTGATAACACCAACTAGAAAACTTTTTTCGAGTACAAGAGCTCAGTAATCAAGCTCTCCCTGATTATCTTGGACCTTGCTATACAATCTCTCCTTTGGTATTTCCACTTACAACAGTCTAAACTCTTCAGGGCCCATGAATGATCTGAGCACAAAATTCTCTCACTGTGATTAGCTAATACTCAAGGTTATAATTAGTATCTCTGATATAAATTTCAAACTCTCCTTTTGTGTCTTCGGTTACGGCAAAGCTCTTCTGTAGCATGCATGAATGACTATAGACAAAAGTTCTTTCACTGCAAACTGTCTCATCTTGGAATGCAAGTCAAAAATTATTTTGGTACTTATTATGATCCGTTTTTTAATTTTCTCAAATTGGTAATTGTCCCATCTTCCAGCCTGTCTACATACAATTCTCGGTTGCTTAGCTTGTGATAAATTATAGAGGGAATGCCCAACAGACTAAAAATAAGGAAGCTTATTGTACGCTTGAGTTATCCCATAATGTCGCCTCAGTGAAAAAGATAAAGGTTCTCAACCATAACTGAAGATGCTACGGAACTGAGGAGTATGAGGTGCAATTTTAAGATACGTTAATCAAATGTCTACCAACAACCCTTTCCTAAGTCGCTAGAGCAAAATTTATAAAAGCTTGACTTTTCCCCCAGACATGTCACGTCATCTGAATTTATAACAGACTGGTGCATGGATAGAATTGTTGCTTACATTATACGAATGCATTTCCTTCGGTTACAAATCTTAAATTCTTTTTAAACACTTATTACCATCGGAAACCTTCACTGATATTAAACAGAATCGGACATAAAATTGATTGTCAAATTGAAATACTTCGTTAAAACTGTCATTATAGTTTCTGCAGGATTACAGGTCAATGGAAAATTTATTCGACTGAATTTTAATCTTCTATGCTCATTAAAATACCCACAATAACTTTTCTAGAAATCATGACATCACTGACTGGTCCTCTCATTTTTACATATCACTCACTTCATGAGTAAAAATACTGTAAATAGATATACATATCGATTACACCAATATGTTATAAATATATATATATATATATATATATATATATATATATATATATATATATATATATATATATATATATATATACATATAGTGTATATATATGTATGTACAAATATATATATATATATATGTATGTATACATATATATATATATATATATAATATATATATATATATATATATATATATATATATATATATATATATATATATATATATATATATATATATATACATATACTGATGTAATCAGCACCATGAAAGGTGGTCAGTCAATTATAAAAGGAAAAGAGAGAGAAGTTATATGAAGATGCTGTAATTATAATTTAATAACCTCTTCCGTTTTGATTGAACTTAAATATGCATTGCAGAGAGAGAGAGAGAGAGAGAGAGAGAGAGAGAGAGAGAGAGAGAGAATCACAGTCACAGAATTAAAAAATTGTGATAAAGTATAAAAATGGCTTTGCTGTTATCTCCAGCCTTACCATTGTGTTTCCTCCGAGCTGGTCGGATCAGCTCTGACGACTTAGAGCGGTCGTCGGACCCATTTAAATAGTGGAGGAAGGTTTGAGAGCCCTCGTCTCCTATACGTGACTTGCAGATTCTCCCAAATGAGATCCCATCAGTGCACACGTACGAATCATAACGTAGAACCGGAGTGTCATTCCTGAGGACGTTATGATTAATCTCTCTCTCTCGGAAGTGCAACCGTAGCGCGCGCCTCTCACGAGCGAGTAGACCCGTGTTCGATTCCCGAACAGGGCGAGGAAAGGAACGGCCCATAATAGCATAGGTTAAGATCGAACGTCAAAGTATAATGTCGAAGTATACAGCATAAAGTCGAAGCCTGGTGTTATTCTTGTCTTTAGCTCGCATGGGAGAAAGCTTGCGTTTGATCCCCGAACTGGATGAGGAAAGGAATGTTATGTTTTTTTTTTTTAATCAGTATCCTTTGCTGACCTAAGCAATGAACTGTGTACCTGGTTGCAGTTGAATGGATTGCAGAGGTGATATAAAACTGGAGAGAAATGGAAAAATAACAGGCGTGAGTGATTAGTGTTCCAAGAAATTTGTATCATTACAGGGCTCCCCCTCTCTAATATATATATATATATATATATATATATATATATATATATATATATATATATATATATATATATATATATATATATATATATATATATATATATATATATATATATATATATATATATATACACACACACACTTTAACCCTCTAAAATTCCAATTTAATATATTTCCCATTTTGTGCTACACAACAGATGACTACACACAATCTCTCTCTCTCTCTCTCTCTTCGAATCAAAATATAAATTCCGAGAAGAGTGCAGGATGAAGAATTGCCGACGGTTGAGTTCCTCTTCAAAATTACTCAATGAAAGTGAGTGATGAACAATGTACAATGAAAGGTGAATGTTTCTTGCTCAATTGTACTTCCAGTGTAATATAAAAATTAGAACAAAACACGAGATGTTTTTGGAGTGTAAATGTGCAAATGCAAGCGCGTTTGAGTGTGTTCACTCACATATTTATATACACACACATAGATATACATATACACAGACACACACACATATATATATGTGTGTGTGTATGTTATATATATATATATATATATATATAATATATATATATGGTCATTACTTGGATCGGTGGCTAAAAAGAAATTATATTCGCCGTTCTCTGTGACACACTAAATCAACGACAAATGATCACCGACCCATTGGATTATTAGCAAATGATCCCTAATGCTTTGGACCATTAGTAAATTATCTCTAACACTCTGGATCATTAGCAAATGCATTATCACCAAAGTATCCCCGATATTCTGGATCATTAGTTGAAACATTAACTTATAAAATCCCTCTTCTCTGGCACCATTGCCAACTATTTACTGGATCACTGTCAAGTGATCCTTGTCCAGCTGTATAATTAGCAAGTGAATCATTACTAAACCACCCCTTAATCACTGGATCATTAGCAATGATTTCCGACTTATGAAAGACCTCCCATTTGAGGTTTTTAGCGGTGATAGCTACTCCGGCCTCCTCACTTATAACCTTCCATTCTCCAAGAGGCAGTTTGTCTACTGCATCGTTCATTCTTCCTTCCATTAAACCCATTTATTGTTTTTCTCGGGCCTGGGCGAGAGAGAGGCATGGCGATAAGGTGTCAGTCCCATTGGCTTTTCTCTTGAAAAATGTACTAAGGAAGGTTATATTACTTTTTTTTTTAAGGTACCGGAGTTTGATGCCTTACAAAAGTTTAGAGGCCATCAGAAGTTTGTGGAATTACAGAAGCTTTATAAGCAATTACAGAAAGTTAAGGAATAACTAAAGCTTTAAAAATTACAGAAATCTGGGGGATTGCAAAAGTTGAAGCAACTACTGATCCTTAGTTAACCAAAGAAGTTCAGTGAATTGCGTAAGCGTAGGGAATTACAAAAGTCTGAAGAGTGTCAAAAGTTTGGGAATTACAAAAGTCTGAGGAATTACAAAAGTATGTGGAATTACCAAAGCTTGATAAATTATAACATGCCGTGGAACGCCGATATTCTCAAGTTCAAGAAAAACTGCAATTAACTACTATTCTGTCTCTTATGATCTCAGCTTCATCATGATCTTATCTATTTATTTTTTCGTTTTTTTTATAACTATTTTCCCTCCATTCATCTGTTATTAATTTATCCATGTTCGATTATGCTCCCGCCTGCTTTTCTCTTTTTTTCACTCATGAATATCCTATTCAATGGACGCTTGCCTTGCGAGACGACGGCAGTATCAAATTGCAATCATCTAGAATAATAATAATAATAATAATAATAATAATAATAATAATAATAATAATAATAATAATAATATAAGGGGAGCCGCTGAAAACAAAACCAACTTCTTGAAGAACGAGAGTGAATCGCCGGTAGGGATGGATGCAACAACTTAAGCATTATCGTATCGTCAAGCAAAGAAAATCCTCTCTTACCTAATGCTACTTGAGGTTTGTTGTTGAAACATCACCCTTTCCGAATATACCAGTATTTTTTTGGTGGCGTATACACATCACAAAGACACGATCGTTCCCGCATACACAAACACTGTATACTGTATATACAGTATTTATATGTATATATTATATATTTATATTTATACTGTGTATATATATATATAATATATTAATGTATACATATATATATGTATATATTTATATATATACATTATATATACACATTATATGCATATATATATATACATATACATACACACACACACACACACATATATATATATATATATTATAATATATATATATATATATATATATATATATATATATATATATATATATATATATAGTCTAACCTCCTACATATCAATAATTGAGAATGATGTTACTAAGCAATAACCAACAATAACAATCAGGTGCTTCAGTTATTTTACATAAATTAGGTCAAAAGGGACTCAATGAGATTTAATAAAACCTAACTGAGTACTGCTCCTCCTCCTCCTCTTCCTCCTCTCTAATAAATCAAACGCGGGATCTACCTCCCCCCCCCACCCCGCCTAGCGAGATGAGAATCATGACCACACGCGAAAAATGTCCGCTTTGCCACGCTGAACGACCACGAGGTCACAACGAGTACCTGTCAACACATGACAGCGGAGCTATTGCGTCGTCGATTTACCTTCAAAACTGAGTTGATTCGTATTGTCATGCCAAGATCAGTATTTCATCTTCTTCTTCTTTATGTTCGTGTTGCAAATCTTAAATTCCTCAGAGTTTGAGGACCAAATTGCGTCTTTCGGTGTGTTATTTTGGTACTTATTGATTGGAAGGATTGCCTGCTATGGATTGACAGGCTACATGCCAAAAGTGAATATATATATATATATATATATATATATATATATATATATATATATATATATATATATATAATGTGTGTGTGTGCGTATATAGTAAAATGTGTACATACATATTTAATATATTATAAACACACACACACACACACATATATATATATATATATATATATATATATATATATATATATATATATATATATATATATATATATATATATATATATATATATATATATATATATACATACATACAGTACATGTTTAGGTAAACATGAGACTGAGTACGTGATGACCATAAAATATGTACTGTATACAGTCACGAAAGCCGAGATGTTAAACTTGGTTATAGTTAGTATTTTCGTATTCTTCACATCGACAGATTCACAATGAAATAAAAAAGCTGGATGCATTGTGTTATCCAAAAACGGGAGTTTCCTGTGAGGTCAATTTCTTGATGACCTCAGATAAGTCAGATTTAAGAAAACATAATAGAGGGTCGATGAAAACAGGACAGGGCTAATATTTGAATTCCGCCCTTTTACATGTAATTAACATTGTTTCCACGATATTATTTCTTTGGGTAAAGTCATTGAAATGGATTACTGTGCAGGCTTTCCATGTCTATATACATATATATATATATATATATATATATATATATATATATATATATATATATATATATATATATATATATATATATATATATATATATATATAGATCATCAACACACAATCACGTGTGGAACAGAAATAAATTTCTGACTCACGTCGGGATCAACTCAGGTCTCTCAGGTGGAAAGCAAGGGCGTTATCCACTAGGCCACATACAAGTCTAAAATAAGTTGGAACCTCCACTCAGGTTCCAAACTTCTTTTAGACTTGTAATGGCCTAGTGGATAACGCCCTTGCTTTCCACCTGAGACCCGATCCCGACGTGAGTCAGAAATTTATTTCTGTTCCACACGTGATTGTGTGTTGATGATCTATCTTATTCACTCAGAAGGGATAATTCGAATGAAATGTTGTCTATTGGGTCATTGCTGAGTCGGGAAGTTGGGAAAACTCGCTGGTATGCAAAAGTTGCTTGCCCAGGTAATTCTTTTCGGTGCAGCGCTCTCAGGTTCCAACCTTTAGACTTGTATGGCCTGGTGGATAACCCTCGCTTTCCACCTGAGAGACCTGGGGTTTGATCCCTGACAGAAATTTAGTCAGAAATTTATATATATATATATATATATATATATATATATATATATATATATATATATATATATATGTGTGTGTGTGTAAACATATACACTTTATATGAATTACTATAATATATATATATATATATATATATATATATATATATATATATATATATATATATATGTATGTGTGTGTGTGTGTTTTGTTTCCAATATATGTGCATGCGCGCGTGAGTGCCTGTGTGTAAAGACAGCAATTGATAGATTATGGTTATCTGGCGAAGTATGCTAGTGCTGAGAGAGAGAGAGAGAGAGAGAGAGAGAGAGAGAGAGAGAGAGAGAGAGAGAGAGAGAGAGGAATCTGGAATCATTTCACTCACTTTCCTTCTTCGAAAGATTTCGATACTGGATTCTAGCCCTAACTGGGTATTTTAGTCAAAAACTATATGACTTTTATCTTCGAAATGAAACACGCCAACTTTTTATACCCGTTGTCTGAAATTTGATAGCACCATACTTCACAACATAGCGAATCTTTTGTCTTTACAACGGAAAAAATATAAGAAAGAAAAAACAAATACAAAAGAATGTGAAACTGACGAAGAACAATTGCAAAACCAATTTTGTCCATTTCACAGACCCAGTAAAAGTTTACCTATAGGCCCTTAGGTGAAGCAGCCTCATTTTCCCCAAAGCCGTATCAGTTGCTGATGTTACGTCACGATGTGTTTTTGGAACGAGTTAAAAAAGAACTTCATATTTTTTAGGATGGAATGGGCCCTGGTGGTACTGGTGATGTTATTGTAGTGGTACCGTCCGTACAATGTGGCAAGAACCATGTCAACCGAATTTAGTGGTGTTATAGAGAGATCAGGGAAGATACTTGGAGTAGAAAAAGGGAAATATCACGTAATCATTCCATTCCTTACAACGGCATCTTTCAACTAGACTTTGCACCAAGAAGACGGTTTGTCCATATCGGTGGAAATTTGAAGTCAAGCTAGATGCCTAAAAATTCCCAGAAAACTTATTCATCTGACTTGACCTCTACAATAATATACTCGTAGATATCGCGTTCTTACCATCTTCTGACTGTATACATGGCAAGATCCCTGGGAAGTGTTTCTGATATTTCAAAGTTATGGTACTGGTTTCTAGGCTTTAAGTTCATCTTTCTCCCATCAGAGAGGGTGCCTTCAGAAGGTGCTACCCCATTCGTATTCAACAAGTCTTTAGGGATGATGTGGTTAGCTCTTTTTCACCCAGGTGTTTAAGTCACTTCTTAGGTCCAGGAAACGGGAATAAGTCATTCTCTCCCATCCGGCATCAAACGCCAGACTCTCGCTGGTGAGGCCAGGCTGGGTAGACCTCTGACCTGAGTTACGATAACTTCGATGGAAATTACATTATTGACTTAATATTCCACAGGTCACCTCTGTTGTCCCCTGGCTTGGTTTACTGTGATAATTACGAGGGGAACCAGGTGGAAGAACGTCAATAAGGTAGGAGTAGGGAACTTTACCAAGACTGAACCCTTCTACTGTTACCGTATTTAAATTTCTCTTCCCAAGTGCTAGGAAGTTCTTCCTCAGGGCAATTAGTAAGGTTTCTTATGAAGGAAGAAAAGAGCATCAACTTAAAAGCCAGAACTCAGAGAAGTTATAAACGGTAAATTGCCATGCATGCATATATGTAAGTACACGTTTTTCGTATGCGTCCGTGACTGATTAAAAACAAAAGGCAGCATCAATTAATCCGAATCGATGAACAGAGCTCTCGAACCATTTTTATAAGTGAGAAGTTTCACTGGAATTTTTGCTTCTATTCGAATGTAGGGCGCAGAGCATTGCAAAACTAAACGAACAAAAGCTAGTTTCCATTAAAGGCTTCAGTGTGTTATTATATACAGGTTAAAAAGCAAAATGTTATTGTGAGGTAAACCAGACCACTGCTGCCATCAATAATGTAGTCAAAATGCTAAACATGCAAATGTTCTCCATTCATTGTCGTTTACATTTGAATTGCAGCTTCCGCAAGCAATTTATGTCTGTCTGTCTGTCTGCTGCCTCGTTCCTCTTGCCTTGGGAAATAAGAAGCTCAGGTAGCAATTACATCACAAAAAGAATTATGAACGAGTAGAATTTCCAAATAATAAGAAAATCACGGATAACACATAATTCATTCATGGCTTCTGTCAAAGCTGACTCAGCTCCATATTTTTTTTACAGTGCAATCTTAGACGCGCTTAATGGACAGTGGCAAGGAATTCAGATGAAAGAAAAGTCAGACTCTGAGAAGAGAGAGAGAGAGAGAGAGAGAGAGAGAGAGAGAGATATCCGATACATGGTTTCACTCCAGTGAAGTGAAGATAATCTCGTCAAGGTTGATTATGATATGATGGTATAAATTTTGACAGAACACTCATCATTCACGCTTTTTATTCATCGTCTCTCTTTTTCCATCCATCTGCTGTCCACAGCAGTCGAATAACAATCTGGTACACACCAGATCTCTAATTCACTTCTCAGCAACATGGGCATATTAGACTTTTAAGGAAACTCTTCCTAACACTATTAAACTTTCTTGGGTGCAAACACGACGACCTGGTGCGATGAGGCCAGAGAGAGAGAGAGAGAGAGAGAGAGAGAGAGAGAGAGAGAGAGAGAGCTTGGTCATTTGCAAATGGAAACGGCTCGACGCAACGATTCTTTACGACGTTATCCACTCATAAGTTATGGACGTATTTGAGACACGTGCAGTTGCATTGGCTGGCGGTGTTCGAAAACGCTTGTAACGAGATAGTGAAAGGATCTCCATTTTTATTCTTTTTTTTTTCGTCGAGGTGACGAGCAATTTCACTGACCGTTCTTTCTTATCTTTTATCATATGCCTAATTCTTTTCTGATACTATCTTTCCTTCTACTTATTTTCCCTCTTCTTGTTTTTCTTTCTCCCATCTGGCCCTCTTCATTCACAGCCTCCTTTTTTCTTTCCTTTTTCCTTCTCTGACTATTTCCTCTCTCCCTGATTTCTTCTCTTCAGTTTCTTCTTCCTCCTCTACTCCTCTTCTCTTTCTTCTACTCCCCTTTTATTCTTCCTTCTTCTAATCCTCTTCATAAAAAGGATGATTAAGAAATCAGCCTCTTAGTCAACCCCAAGACTTCCATTAACAAGAAAATTAAATAACCGGAAGATTTACTACAAAAAAAAAAAAAAGATTAGCTTCGGAGTTATATTTATGGAGGTGTCGAAAACGGTATTGCGCTTTCAAGTGACTTGGTGATGTACTGAACGTCTTCTCACTGTCTAAATTGACATCTATATTCTGTGTTTATCGTGAAATTCTGATGTTCTCAGAGAACACAAATTGTCATAGCTGGTCAACACATTTTGTGTAGGCTATATCTGTGAATTATGGTGTTTTTAGTTTCAGTAAATTGCGCTACTTGGAAAAATAATAGTTTTCACAAACCGTGTAAACTGAGGGATGCAAATAATCGTTAAATTCCAATGCATCAAACTTTGGCAAATCATGTACAGACATAGGCCTACTACTGAGTTTGTCATTCAATTCCGCAGTTGGGTTGTATTTAACCCATGAAATCATGATCTGGAAATTATATTCTGTGTTTTTTCGTGAAATTCAGATATACTCACTTTCCTCAAATCACAGAAATCGATTGGTTGAGTATGAGGTTTAGGCCTTAAGGCCAAGCGCTGGAACACCAAATCACAGAAATTGACTGGTTAATTATGAGGTTTTGGCCTTAAGGCCAAGCGCTGGAACACCAAATCACAGAAACTGATTGGCTGATTATGAGGTTTTGGCCTTCAGGCCAAGCGCTGGAACACCAAATCGCAGAAATTGACTGGCTGATTATGAGGTTTCGGCCATAAGGCCAAGCGCTGGAACATCAAATCACAGACACTGATTGGTTGATTGTGGGGTTTTGGCCGTCAGGCCACGCGCTGGTACGAAATCACAGAAATTGACTGGCTGATTACGGGGGTTTTGGCCTTTAGGCCAAGCGCTAGAACACCAAATCACAAACATTGATTGGTTGGTTATGAGGTTTTGGCCTTGAGGCCAAGCGCTGGAACACCAAATCACAGAAATTGTAAATCATCTTCTGCCGGTACATTTATTTTCTACGACGCGTATTCATAAAAGATAAAGAAACAGATTCTAGGCTTTTATCGTAAAATTCGGATTTATTTAGTCCCCTCAAAGCTGATACTGTAAAAAAATTAAAGTTATATTGTCTTTACCAGTAAACTGATAGCAGTACAATATATTTAGTCCACGCAAAACTCATAAACAGTAAAATATTAAAAATCATATTGTCTTTATCAATGAATCGATGGCAATACAATATAAATATAGGAGACATAATAGGAAACGCATCCCATTCCATTGGGTCGAAAATGCTCTTTTCTTCTTAGGCAAATCTAAAAATCTCTCTCTCTAGTACTGATGTTTTCCTACTTTTTTCTTGACGAGCAAAGACCAATAAACAAGAAACTAAAGAAGAAAGGTGGGGATTAGTTACGAAGAAGGCTATAGACAAAATGCCCTCTAATGGAGAAATGTTAAGTCATGAAAAACAGAACGGGAAGAGAACTGGCTATCCTTTAGTATATTTAGCTAATGGATCCACCGTGGATTTTGCCACTTTAAGGAATAAGTATGTATGTATGTATATACAGTATATATATATATATATATATATATATATATATATATATATATATATATATATATATATACATATTACATGATCCCCTTTGACTCAGCATTCCAACCTCATCTTAACAGCGAAAGACACGAGATTGATCGCCCTCAGGGAAGGGGAAACAACTGGTCTTGTCTCTAAAAAAATTGGTTGTGTACCCAGCAGTTAGTCGACTGCTGTGGATCGCAACTAGCACAGAGAAAAACATCCCAAAAAGACAGGTCTAAACCAAAAGGTTAACACACCCTGAAGCCATTCCCCTCTAGAAGGTTAAAGTGTATAGTTGAATAATTACTCATGTTAACAGATGTCATGAGGAATCTCCACTTTTAAGCATGGAAGCTTACGGACACGTTACTACTGTACTGTATATTGCCTTAGAGTGCGCAAATGATTATTGCAATTAATTTCAAATTGAATGACAATACAATTCTGCTTCATGTCAGCTCAAGGCCATACACCACTACAGGTTGCATGTACAACAGATACAGTATTAAATGTATTAGCACGCTGAAATATAATACTGGAACTCAAAAACGAATAACGTTAATAATTATAGCAATCAAATGAAATAATTTCCTTCAACATCGGCCTATGCATGCTTAAAGGGAGGTTCCCTGTTTAATGATTGAAATTTCTCACAAATTTGCAATTGATTGCGTGCGCGATAATGTTTACGTGTACAGAGTACACATCGTTGATTTAGGATGATCTAGCACGACACATTCATAATTATCAGACGTATAAAGCATAATCAGTTCCGGAGACTTATAGCACCAGCACCAACACCACGGTCTATGGTTTTTAATAGCCTATTTTTTCGTTTTTTTAATCTTTCGTGATAAAGACCTATACCACCGCTCGTCCTCCATCTTTTACTCACCTCCTTCAATCATTTTTTTTACTCATGCGTTATCAATTCTCATTACGCAAGTTGCGATGGCGTGGATCGATTCATTACATAAGAATATTTTCGCGTGATGCTATATTCTCAATGTCGTTGATATGAAGGCGATGATAACAAACAACTCATCCGTAAAGTTAATGATTTTTAGAAATTCATTGTATTCTGAAATTTTACATGCTTCTTTTCAAAGTACTGTAGTCCTGATTGACACGTCAAACTGAGTAGTTTTTCAGAATATACCTGTATTCTTCAACATATAAATGAAATAAGAGCTAAAGATATTTATTTTTATTGGTAATGCAACAGAGATAAAGAGAGAGAGAGAGAGAGAGATAAGGTAAATGTGGACAAGGAGTTCGTCACCCGTGAACTATCACTATTACACACAAAAAGTAAATATATGGATATACGCATTGCATTTTCATGAAGATAAGCGTGTGTTCATTTTCTAAAATAAAATGTCTCTAACATTTTACTCCACAAAAGAGAATGCAATGGAAGAAAATACTGAATGAGGTTTGTAAAACTTTTCGCCCACCCATATCTGAAAGCAACGCCTTCTTGCTGACGCCTCTGGTTCTTCCGGAGTTGTAAGACTTCCTGTTCCAAGTAAGTCTTTTGGAATGAGGCTGCCAGCACATGGATTCGTCCACTTTAAAGCGACCCACCACAGTCGACTGACTACATTATTTTGTAAACCATTTTATCATATGCCTTTTCCCTTATAGCTGAAGTGATTCTGAAGATGTTTTTGACATCCCGTTCTCAGTTTTTTGGAATAAGGTGGCCCGATAGCATTTTCCACCCACCAAAGTCGACTAATTATCAGGTATTTCAATTCAGTTGTTTACACCAACAGGGACATAGCAGGATTTAAACAGGCCTCGCCAAACCGAAAGTATATGGCTCCCTCGGGACTCGAACCTGGAACGCGTGAACTTGGAGAATTTTATACAACGAATAAAAATTAAGTTTAAGAGAAGATATAGCCTACTCTAAATAAATGCGGGTGTTTGAAGAAAATGGGACCTTACTTTCACTGGAAATCGTTTGTAATTTAGATAAGCTCCCCACGAATTTTCAGAAATAAAAATATCTGGGAAAGTTGGTGCTCTATATTCAGTCGTATAAAGATCAATCTTATGTAAGAAGAAAAATAAAGAAAAGATGATGGTGAAGGTGGTGATGATGCTGTAGAACAAGAATGAGAATCAGTCTCCATAAAATTCAGTTTATACACTTCCTCTCGGACAACTTTCGTCTTTTATGATTAAATATATTTGATATAGTTATACTCAAGTGTTTGAATGTCCAAACTAAAAGGTAGTAATAACAGTCGTTACAGCGCCATAATTATAATTCCCTTGATAAAAATCTGTAAAAACGTAACGAGCATGCAGGCACGTTTCTAGCTTTATTCATCATAAAACTGTCAGTTAATTGTCTCCAGAATTTACTCAATAAGCAGTGATTCCTTGTGCATTCTTCCCGCTTGACTGATCACCTTCGGAAGACTTCATTTGCTTTCCTTGTGAAGATATTAGCGATTTTTTTTAAGATAAGCAAACTCCATGAAACGAAAGTTTTAAGAATTTGACAGGAAAAAGATGCAGCAAAGATACTGCAAACCAATTCTTTGAGGAAACGGCACGGAGACTATTCAGTAAGAAGTAAAAAGATGTAAAAATTCAGATATATATTCAAGAAGAAATTGAAGACATGCCTATTCAAAAACTACTATAACAGACGAACTACTTATTAAAAAAAAACTATAAAATATAACTGATGGAGTGAACGAAGGTTGATAAGTAAAAATAAACCTGAGTAGTAAGATGATCACAAAAATAAAATTAACTAAAACCAAAAACCAGTAGCTTAACAATTAGTAAGACTGCAAGTATCGGAGGAAAGGGAAAGAAGTCTGACCTAGAAATAAGTAGCCTAACCTGACCTACAATTTGGAATATGTTGAAGTAAAAGGAAGGCAGGTGACCTAAGAATAAAATTAAACTCGCTTAACCAAAGACCCCTTTCGGCAAGATGATGACATTTTTATGAAGGCAAGTAGCCAAAGAACCAGCCTTGAAGAACCTTGCCCTTAGGTATGGAGACGTTCGCGACTAAATTGTTATTTTGTTCTCGTTATTTGCTCTGCTGTTCGAATTTTAAAGAATTTCACTTTAGGTGTGCCGGTGTCATCCTGTGATTCCCAGTTATTTTGGAGTGCGTGAAAAGTGAAGATGCCGTCGTTCCCATATCAGTAATATCAGCAGCATGACTGGACGAGATTGTAAAATGTTTACGAATATTTTGTTTCTTTGTTACCAAGAGAAGTTGGGTCTAAGTGTGGATAAATTGCTTACAAATATTTCTTATTGTCTCTATTAGCATAGAAAGATAGTTTTTGTTGTTAATTAAGCAGGCCTCACGGCAGCACGGGCTCTTAGGTAGATGGTTCTCACAACACTTAAGAAACGGCGTCCGCACTTTGTCATTTAGGTGTCTGAATATCAATACCGGATTGTGTTTAATGAAATGAGAACAAAATTCGAATCTGTGATTCAGTTTTGATAAAAAACAACAGCAATAATAATAGGGGTGCCTCAAGGAAAAACAAGACAATGTCACCGCCACTATCATACCGTCGACGTATCTGCGTGAAACACTAAGAAAATATTCATAAATCAAGAAATAATTCCCGCGTGTTCTGCTTAGATCAGGCATATACATGCAAAGAGCGATATTGGGACTCGCATGCTCTTCGTGGCGTGACGTCACGTTTTGGTCAGTATCTTCCAAAAGCTCTTCCAGTCACTCGTGAATGGCAGAGATGCTTAAATGCACTTTACATAGCTCGCTATCTTCAAGCAATATCATGGCATACTTCGCTACGGCTCCCATTCAACCGTCTCTCCCTCATCTTCGTCAGTGACGTATGTAGTTTTGACATTAACTTGGAAAATCATTTATCATTTTCTCAGTCTGCTCTTACGTGCATGCATGCATATATATATATATATATATATATATATATATATATATATATATATATATATATATATATATATATGTATAATAATAAATAATATGTATACAGTATAAGTATAATATATATATATATATATATATATATATATATATATATATATATATATATATATATATATATATATAATATATATAATATAAATATATATATATATATATGTGTGTATATAAATCCATATATATACATATATATAATATACATATATATACATATATATATATATATATATATATATATATATATATATATATATATATATATATATATATATATATATATATATATATATATATATATATATATCAACATTACGGTGGCCATATCAAATTTCTCCCCATCTCTCTATTTATCTATCCAGAATATTTGTTATCTCCCTACAAAAAGTCTTATCATATCGGCGTCCATTTCTCTCTCTCTCTCTCTCTTTCTCTCCCTCTCTCTACGAAAAAGACGGCCAAACCTCGGGCTATAGGCCACCCGCAGTAAATAATGGCGCAAGAGATGAACGTTGCGAGAACAAATTACGGAACATAGGGTAACACGGAGCGCTGGATCGTAAGAAAATACACAGGTATCAAGAAAATGATACAGGAAAAGCTTGGGTGATGATGACAGCCGTACGTGCTGTAGCCTGAAGAAAAAGAACCGTGAGAGTTATTTGTTATCGACGCTTCCTTTCCGTCTTTTTCTGGAACTGGGGTCGGGTTAGGAGGGGTTGGGTGTGGTGGAGGGAGCAGGGAGGCAATAATTCAGTTGATATGGCGGATACTTCTTTCATCTTCTGATTTTTTTTATCATACAACTCTCGCATTTTTTCGGCTCCTTTCCTTCCTCTGGTTATTTTGTCGGCATGTTTTCTCTTCTATTGCTTTTATTCAGCCTGCTTTTTGATATTTCATGTTTTTATTTTTTGTGGGGTGCTACTATAAACTAAAACTAACACATCTAGCCCTTATCTAGCCTACGTCCGTTAAAAATAAAAAAAAGAGGAATAATTAAAGAGTAGAAGTCAGCCTTAAAAAAAAAAAGAAAGCTTAAAAGGGTCTGAGGAATAAAGGGAGGACGAGAAGAGAAATCCAAAATGATAAGATACGGTAAAGAAATGGGATGAAACATGACTAATCTCTCAGAAGGAATATCCACCCCATCAATGGGTCCACAACCCTTTCACGGACGCTCCTGTCTTCATTTCCCTCCCCCTTACACTTTCCCCCACTTTGTTATCTTACCACATTTCTTCCCTCTCGTTTCCTTTATAGAATTTTCTCTCCATTCCTCCTCCTCCACGATCGCTACATCAAGGACAAAATTAATCAAGTGTCTCCTCTTGTATTAAACAGCTTTGGCATTTAGGAACCTTTTAATATGAACCTTTCCTTTTATTCAGCAATCTTTGTATAGATCACATTGTTCATTTAATGACTCTCATGGCCGTTGATTCCTTATATCTACAAGATTGCAACCTCAACGTATGAAGAGTCAACAATTCTAACATTAATGAAATTATTAAATCTAAGCACTTTGTCTACGTTCAGCAATTTTTACATTGAAAGCTGTATTCAAGGATTATTTATTTATAAAAAATTTTGACGTTCGACAATTTTTATCTTCAAATGTCTTCGCTTTCATTGGAGGCATGCGATAAAAAACTTTTACTTAAACTTCATCAATTTTGCAACAACAGAGGAAACATAATTTGGCAATAGATCCATGAATTTCTTCCACGACAGATAAATGAAGACAGACACAGTCAGCCAAGAATATGATTTGATATATATATATATATATATATATATATATATATATATATATATATATAATTTTTTCAAAAAAAAAAAAAAACATTTTTATATTTCATTATCTTTATCATCATCACTGTTCAACGAATGACATACAAAGGCAAGAGTAGGTACCAAATCTTATATATATAT
>NC_089770.1:9778500-9796000 GCF_040412425.1 Macrobrachium rosenbergii | reverse complement strand
AACGTCTACAAGTTTTCACATTTTAGCTTACGAGCAACTGATTGATAATCTGCTCTACTTTCAAATTCTAAAGTCTAGGTTTTATTAATCTCTCCGTTTCAAAACGCAAACAGGAACTATTGCATGAGCATTACTGCAACCCATCACACTGTGAAAATGTTCAGATGTTTAGTAATGCGTTCCTCATACTTACGAAAAAACAAAGTTACTAAACAAGTGGTTCGCATCGCTTAGAAACTTTTCATTGGCTACTGTCAATGTTAGCGCTCACGTCAAAATTGCCTTACATTTTCTTTGATTATCATATTTTGAAAAGTCAGAGAATAAATTACTGCAACCTTATACCTGCACTTGCTCAGTGAGACCTTCATGCAGAGATATGTACGAAATGTTTTCGATGACGGGAAAGCTATTTGTTACTATGAGAACAACTATAATCTGACCTCTCACAGACGTAGTAGAGGTAGCCTTCAACAGAGCATTTATCTACGAGGTGCTTTAAACATGGTTGACCCTCTTCCTCTCTTATTCTCTCCCGCAATAATTCATGCGAGTGTCCTTCGTGAGTGTAAAGGCAATGATTAAACATACATGATGTGAGTGAGGGGTCAGATTTAAAAGCACCCTTCGACCTTACCCGACCGAATGACTGGCAAAATTCTCGACGTGACTTGTCACTTCTCAGCTCTCGTCCCGTTTTCTTTGTTGTCTAAACAAACGAAGCGATCGCAACGCGGCAGTGACTGCTAGACGGGAGGAAAAATTACCCAAGTGAATTGCACAAAATCTCTTTGTTGACTCGCTCGCTTCGAAAGGAGATCTCTCGCTTCGTCTTGGTATAATCAAACGAATCGATTCTGCAATTCAAGTTCAACTCAGAAAAAGATGGAAAGGGCCGAGCTGTGAGTGCATCTTGGATATTTGATTATTGTGTCATGACACGATTTCGTCATCTTGGAACCGCAACCAAAATAAACGCGGTTTGACAGGTCGTGCCATGCACGTGGGTCCCCTGATGCGTTTTGTTTGTCTGCCATTTATTTTCTTTCGTGCATTCATGGTTTGCTGTTGACGTAAGACATTTGCATAACTGAGTATTTTTTTTCCATATGTCATTCAAATATGGAAGTATTAGAAGGCAATACATCTAAATTTAAGAGCAGTACTGCAGTCTTCCAACCTGACTTGAAGACCATCCCTCAGTTTATCGTTAAAAGCATGTAACTATCGTATTTGAAGTTAAAAAAAAAAAAAAAAAAAAAAACCAGTTTAAAAGTGTTGCATGGCTAATGGAATGAAGGGTTGGTATTATGAAAAAGTAAATCTGAGTAAATAAAAACTAAACATATTGAATACAAATTATGACCATTGCTAAGCAAATAAGTATCATTGATTCCCGCTTAACTTTTGTTCTGATATTAACGACATACAGTGTATATATATATATATATATATATATATAATATATATATATAATCCATAACAGTAAAAAAGTTAAACACACACACGAATATATATACAAACATATATATATATATATATATATATATATATATATATATTATATATATATATGTATATATATATATATATATATATATATATATATATATATATATATATATATATAATCCATAACAGTAAAAAGTTAAACACACACATACGAATGTCTTTTGCTGTAATACAGCAGTATATGAAGATAAAAAGGCCCATAAAACACTATTTGAACGTTGCAACCATATATTACGAGCACTTCCTTCTGTGCCCCTGTTCACTGGTAAAATATGGACAGATGATGTGTTACAAAAGTATATATACAAAGCATATGTATGTGTGGTATATAGTATAGTCCTGTTGGTATATATACAGTGTATATATATATATATATATATATATATATATATATATATAATATAATAATATATAATAATACCAATGTAGCCAACCAACTGTCCGGGGAAAACTCTGAAGAACTCAGAAAAATTGTCCTGCACCTCTTTGTAATGACTGTCCCTTTTTTCCAGGAATTACTGTGTTGACTATCCCTTTTATCCAAATATTACAGTGCTGACTGTCCCATTTATCCAGGTATTACTGTTGTGACTGTCACTTTTATCCAGAAATTACTGTATCAGCTGTACCTTTTATCCAAATATGACTTTGCTGAAAGTCCCATTTATCCAGATATTGCTGTGGTGACTGTCCCATTTATCCAGGTGTTACTGTGGTAACTGTCCCTTTTATCCAGGTATGACTGTGCTGCTGTCCTATTTATCGAGGTAGTACTGTACTGACTGTCCCTTTTATCCAAGTACTACTATGGTGGCTGCCCTGTTTATCCAGGTATTACTGTGCTGACTGTCCCTTTTATCCAGGTGGTATTACTGTGGTGACTGTCCCTTTTATCCAGCTATTACTGTACTGCCTGTCCCTTTTATCCAAGTATTACTGTGCTGACTGTCCCTTTTATCCAGGTATTACTGTGGTGACTGTCCATTTTATCCAGGTATACTGTGGTGAATGTCCACTTTATCCATATATTACTGTAGTAACTGTTCCATTTAACCCCCACTAAGCCTAAACACACCCACCCACCTAACTGAAACACCCCCGCTAAACCTAAGTACATCCCCCACTAAACCTAAACACACCCCCTAAACCTGAACACACCCCTTCTAAACCTAAACAAACCCCCTGCTAAACCTAAACACATTCCCACTAAACCTAACCACGCAGCCCCACTAAACCTAAACACATTCCCCACTAAACCTGAACACAAACCTACAGAATTATTAATCACAGGAAATAAAAGCATTTTCAATAATATATTTCTATGGTATTGAGCACATGAAGTTAGGTATGATAAGCCAGTAGAGTTTGTTTACCACATAAGTTACAAGGGGAAGGGGGATGGGGAAGGGGGAAGGGGGATGGGGAAGAGGAACAGGGTATGGGTTAGACACCTACCCTATTATCTAAGTTGGGTCAAATAATGGGAATGTGCCAAATTTTGTCTAGATCGGTCAAGCGGTTACCACATAAGTTACCAAGGGAGCGGCGAAGGGGAAGGGGAAGAGGAAGGGGAAGGGGAAGGGGGCACATGTTTGAAGCCTACCCTATTATCTAAGTTGGGTCAAACGATGGCCAAGTTCCAAATTTTGTCTAGATCGGTCAAGCGGTTCAGATTCTATAACGCACAAAGCTACAAATATACATACATACAAACATTCACTTTATATATATATATATATATATATATATATATATATATATATATATATATATATATATATATATATATATATATATATATATATATATACATATATTTATACTCACATATATATATGGTACTTTAACTTTCTACTTTTATGGTACCAAATATACATATACATATGAGTTACATATACATACAATATATAGATATTAACCCAGTATGTATCCACCTTTGTCAAAGTCCAGGGTAAACTCAAACTAAGTAAAGTAGACGGCCGCACAAAGATATCGTTTATTAATATAAAACATTTGTCTGCCACACTGTAGAAATGAGTGCATATAATACTTTGATACCCTATGGGGCTAGTACTAAACTCAGCGTCTCAAGGAGCTTCCGCCATGTTTAGTACTAGCATCTCGGAGTAGGTGACGCGTAAAGGTGGATACATACCGGGTTAATACCTATATATTTTATGTACAGTATATAAAACTCATTATATGTACATGTATGTTTGGTACCATAAAAGTAAAAAGTTAAAGTACCATATATATCAGTATCTCAACAAATCCCACGGCTTTCTTAAAAGAAGCGCTTCACCACACCAGACCTTTTAAGTACTTCATTCACTACTCAAGTCAATCGACATACCCTGAGTTTTAACTGAATGATGGTGAGGCAAGTATCCTTACCACTGGCTTACAAGTACCTATATTCATATAAGCTTTAGTTTTGCCTCATCAGAGTACTATGTGCTTCATAGTTAATTGGCTGTACTGGGTTACAATAACTCTGGAGAGGGGGATGGGCCTAGCATTTTCATACCAAAATACACATCTGAGAACTAAAAGTGCAGCGTATTATAATATCTGATTCCAGCTTTCCAATTCAACCCTATGAGGTCAAAATAAGTTAGGCCCACTACCTGAAATAAAGGAAAAAACTATCGTCTCCGTTAACCTGGGCAATGAATTGCTTAACTAGTGGCTAGTTAACCGTGACGAGTTGCATCCTATATAGATCATGGAGCTAGCAACCTCATCCCTGGAGAACTACTGAAAACTTTAAGAATTACGCCATCTGGAGCAACCATCCCCCCGCCCCCTCTCTCTCTCTAATGACGTAGGGGAGCAAAAGTGGCTTGGACATATCCGTCGCACCAACCTTGGAAGAAAAGTACGCGATAGCGTTAGCTTGTCACCAGAATGCCTGGGAGCCTTAGACCCAATTTTGATGAGAACTATGGAACCGAGTTATGGAGATGTGTGGAAAGTAAAAGCACAAGAAAGGCGTGAGCTGTAGAAATTCCCCAGATGCCTTTTCTGTCACACAACGTTGGAGGTGATGATGATGATGATGATGATGATGATAAGGACTTAAAAGTGTGCGTGTGTGCGCGTGCACTTACGCATACGTGCATATGTAAACCCATTTAAAAGAGGGCAAAACATTGACATTTGTGCACAGTTACAAATACTCTATACACAATCTTCTCAATTTCAAAAACATAGTTATTTGGACAGTAATAAAAAGTATTAATTAACCTAGAACAATGATGAGACGATAGTCTACTTACATTGCTTTTCCGGACCATATTCTTCCAGTAGAATACTCCCTAGGCCTAACCAACCAAACCTGCTGAAGTAATGTTGTTATGGCTTACTGATTCAACGAAACATTTAACGGTTCCTTTCATCAAATACTCAAAATTATTGATCAGCAGAAACCAAAAATCATCAAATGGGGGACGTATAGGCCTAAGCCACTTTGTGACGGCAAATGACATCATGAAACAATGCTCACCTTGCAATGATTTGCCAATTATCACTACTTACAATTATCTTTCATAATTACTTTAACTGCCGTACCATGCATCATTATCACTATCTTCCGCTTATTTTCACTTGAATTTTACGCTGTGATAATAAAGGATTCGCTGAAAACGACTTTCATTTATCCCACCTCTCATTCGGTAGCGCCATATTGGCCTTTCAAAAAAAAATACAACAACAAAACTTCTTAAATCAACACCATATGAACGACACGTGCAGATAAATTCACTGTCTGTTGGAACTGTGATTGTCAATTTATCACCTCATTGCTTGACTGTTTCGCAAAAACGGCAATAGCCACTTAATCGATAAAAAAAAGATAAGGAAAGTCACTTGGCACTTGCACAACACTAAACAAACAGTCGTACTGCCGCCTTTTTCCTGATAGCCAATCAAAATGGCAGGACAGCTGTGACGTTCTGTGAGTAATTTTTAAACTTCTAAAAGGGACTGTCACGTGACATGAAAGCAAATTAATTTTTCCATCGTGTAGTCAGGGTTTACATAAAATAGTTAATATCAAATTCTTAGCTCGAGGCGTACATTATCTTGCCACTATGTCTTTTTGTTTTTTCAGTAAGAGCAACTGGCGTCCAACTTGCCGCCAAAAATGGCAGCTCTATTTCCGTGCAACTGACAGTGATTTGTTGCTCTGAACCAGTATTTAATTATGATCCATTTTAGCAAGAAACTTTCCATTCGTTTTCTTGAAAATGATACATAAAACTTTTGTATATTACGACAGGCCTATGACTGAGGTGCATTGCTACTGCCAATATTACTTTGAATCGTCAGTTCTTCCTAGCGGTGTAAACCCTGAATTGTTAGACCTATGCAAGAAATGAGCAGTATTTAGCTTCATTATTCGATTCAGTGCTCATGCATATACCCCTGAGGAAGGGAAATTGCCTCCTTACGTTACTTAAGCATTCGGCCTTTATTTAATGTACTGTACACACGTAGTTCGTTTAGGTGCTTCAAGTTGAATTCAGCGTACAGGCCCATGTAGGTTTATTAAACTTTAGGCTTCTCGAAGGCCTTTTCCCCCTCTCCATTATCATCTAATGAGTGAAGGTGTATTAGTTATCATTTAATACTTGTCCACACACACACGTTTTCAATGACCCATTAAATGGTGGTAGAACCCATGGTCGACCATGGTATAACCGAGGTCCTTGGGAGGCTCGGTCTCAATGCACAAACGAGGAGGTAAGCTATTATGGCGCGTTTCTCTAAGTCATGTATGCATGTATTTACCTAAAATGTTTTTGGATGTCTGGTTGTTAATCGACTGTTGAGGAAACGGAGAGGGAGCTAATGATGGACGTGAGTAATCAGTGCAGCGTCAACATGTACGTCAGTACATCATAAATAAAAAATGAGGGTCACGTCGGTGTAATCCTCACCCTCACAGGGTCGAAATCATTCGGCGAATATTTCTCTCTCTCATGATCGAAGGTGCTGCTATAGAATTTAAACGTTGGACAACCCATGATTGCTTCACGCTAAGTAGACCCTTTAAAAAATATGTGCGAGCATTATTGGCCTCGCCTGGTGAACGCACTTCATGACAATCTCACGCGAGCAATTCCTGCCATCTCTTCTAGCCGCCAAACTTTGTTGTCAGTAGGCATCATACCATGTTCGGCTTCATTTCCTCGCTAGTTTAGATAATGGTAGGTTAAAAGGGCCTTTGAAGACGCTTACGATTACCATTGAATACCTCATTGTAAAGTTAAAGGCCAGTTGATGGTTTTTCCATCAGGCTATCGATAGACCGAAGCAGTAACTGCTGTTATCCAAAGGAACTTGACAGCTAGACCGAAGCAATCTTTGGAATCAAATCCAGCTTGTTTTAATGACCTGTTACTATGAAATTTTCAAAAGCAGAGAGAGAGAGAGAGAGAGAGATTTGATTATAAATTTCACACGAGTGAGATGATGATTACTTCGTCGAGGGCCTTCCCTCAAGGATCGCAGTTTCTTAACATGGCTCAGAGTAGAAAGTGCTACTAATGGCACCACGACGAAAGAGAATGGGAGACAGAGACATAACAGCAAAGGAGAAGAGAGAAAGAGAAAGGAGGAGAGGCGTTTACACAAATACCACATTGTATGACGCATGATGTGCTAAGTCACCGGCCATGATGAACTCCTTTGGCATTGGCGATTCACGCTGCCTTTCTCGTCCATGCATTGGTGATGAAGTAGAAGAAAGCAATGCATTCATACGCGCACGCGCGCACACAAAGTATATTGAGAAAGGATGAATAAACTTGGATGTTTAAGATCAAAGATATCCAGTATAGGTTCTCTGAGCTGGGTTTATTGGAAGAATGAACTAGACACGTCAAAGACTGAACAGGCTGAGTAAGATTTGGACATCAAAGATGGAAACTGCAAAGAAAAATAAGACTATACAGAAGTATATGATAAACTGCATTGTTATGTGTACACGAGTCATAGTATGACAATGACACCGTAGCTAAAAGATTTTGTTGATTTGAGAATAAAGCTTTGAGAGGAATATTAAGACAGATGGCAGGATAGAGTATGAAATGATAACATAAGGGAAATTAAGGAAGTTCCATAAGTAGGTGGGAGAATGTTGACAGAGAGAGGGAGATGGCTTGAACATGTTCTTGGCACAACCTCTAGGAGGTAAGTGTCATGTGGGTACTAGACTAGTGGAAGATAAAATACAGGAATGACACGAGTGGTTGAACTTACAGAAATTTTATACCTTTTATTTATTTTTTTCACCTATCTATCTACCTGTCTTACCATATAGCTGTCTATCTCTCTGATAATAATGTTCAAATAAGGTACAAAAGCCTATTTTCTTAGTATTCCGTTATTTTCTGTGCGAGCTTCGATAGTACCATGTGTCTCCCGTTTTGAGATCTGCAAGTGTCCACTCCATTTCCACGGCCTATTTTATGTAATATCCCAACATCCCTATTTGATTTCCTCAAAAAGTCAGTTTTTACGTCTCAGTTACGTTATGTATCATTTGACCATCCCATGCTGAATAACATAACCAGACCTATACATCTCTGTTTTACCTGAAAACACGAAAATGCAACAGATACGAGTTTTGAAACCACGAACAAATTACCGTTGTTTTTATTTTCATCGACGCTGCGCAAATTTGGAATTTACTGAAGTGACGTCCTGTTACTTGATTCGTCGTTATAATGATGATAAAGTCGTTTTCACAATTAAAATAAGTCTAATCCTTCGGGCCACCCATAAGAGAGCTGTTAATCAGCTCAGTGGTCTGGTAAAACTAAGATATACTGAACTTTTTTCACAATTAATGGGAATTTTTCAGGAATATGATTTTGATATGTGCCGCGCTTTTGTCAAAAGCCATGTGAAATTTAAACCGACTCCCGCCAAGCCAAGTGTTTTAAATAACTTATCTAAAGATGATACCATTTTCATCATAAGACTATTGTATTTCCACATTATCGTCATTTTAAATTATTTATGGCTCATAATTGTAAAATACGGAAAAAGAAAAATATAATACTTAATATTTATAAAAATATAAGAAATATTAATTCTAATCTGATTAAATTATAATTTAAAATATTAATAAAATTACTCAAAAATTATATTTTGTATGAAAAATAATTATATAAATAAATAATAATTGTAAAAAATAAATTGTTTATTTAGTATTTCTTAAGAAAATCGTGTCGGCCGATGCCCGGCCCGGCGGCGGCATCCACATGGGCCAAAAAGTCTGCCATTTCGATCTGGACGTCCACAGCGGTCGAAAAGCAAATCGCAATGTTTGATGCTAAAGTCGCCTGCCACTCTTGTAAGTATGCACCTAATTGACATTGTGTTTTAGTTGGCGTTTACTAATCTTTATTTGCATACGAAAGGTATCTACATCCTGGAATTAACGGTGTCAGGGTTATTTTTTAATTAAATAATGGCCGCCATTGTAACCGCTTCGAAACCGTTGGGTACGTGACCATGTGGCTTATCCCGTGTTTGAAAGAAAGCTTTTTGTTCATGTAAGGTCAGTCTCCGGCCCTGTTTTGTAACCAGGGTTTATTGCAGCAAAGTTACAGCTTTTTAATGGTTAATAGGATGGCCATCACGTAACCTAAACCTTCCTTATCCCTACCCTATACTAGCATAACCAAACGACCGGTAACCTAACGTACGTTGTACATATCCTAGAGTAGGCTATCCAGCCCAGTTTTATAGAGGTTAATATTGGTAATTCGTTTGTTGATAATTTACTTTAACCTAGTTTAGGCCAGCATTGATTCAACCATAGTCCTCTCAGGCTATCCGGAGATTTTCTCCATTGCCATAATAGGTACTAATGAGTATTTGTATATTAAATTTAATAACCAGTGAAATGAGCATTTACTTTATTTCATGTGCATGTGAAATGAGTTCATTAAAAAACCAGTCAACGGTGGTATATAGCCTACCACATTTCCCGGCCGTAGGTATATCTAACAATTTCCTTTGGCCCATTGAAAAACCTTGGTTTATTTTTGGTTGGAAGGGGGTTTCTACCGTTTTAAGCCCAGGTGAGAATTTGTAGATTATTTCCTTTTAGTGTAACCTGTCAAGGCAATAAATTCGTTGGGGATGTATCTGACCGAGGTCGCTGTGCCTGGACATGGCGTATGCCAGGCTTAAGTTGAATATAATTTAAAAAAAATTTTTTCTTGATAGTTGAGCAGAGCAAATGTTCTCCCATACATGAGGTCACGTTAGGGGGCTTGTTGTGGTCGGGTAGTTGAAGTTGAAATGCACATGGCAGCCTAAGGTGTTGATCCCTAGGATAGGTTAGGGTAAGATGCATCACTTCAGATGTCTTTGATTTGCTTATAAGCAGGCTGCAACCCATGGATGTAGGCTAGTTACTGATGGATGTATTTTAACCTAATTCCTCATAATTTTCAATAACGTGTCAAGATTCACAGGTACTTAAAGGCATGTATGTTGTGTTGGCTAACTCCCCTCAAGTAGAATGCAGTGTGAGGGAGTCACTAATCCTGGTCGGGGTAGGGGGAGCAAAGCCCTCTTGGCCAGGTAGACAATGTCTGCGGTTAGGTTAGGTTAAGTCACAGAACACCTTTATAAATTGTCCAAAGATGTATAGGTTTAGATCTCAGCGGTTTTAGTGGAGGACCCAGTGTTATGCTAACTGGTGTTAGAATGTACTTTGACTGCCATTATGATAGGTGCATCATTTTTCTATAAGTTTTGCACAGAAACATTGGCAAAATTATTTCACAGGTACTTAGTTGCTTATTCTTATGGAATAATCCATGTGCCCAGTGGTACAGTAAATTATATGCTAGTGTCCTTGGAATTGTTGCTGTTTTCAATAGTTGAATTTAAACTGCCATAAGGAAAATGTTACACTGGTGATGTCTTAGGGAAGCTTATATTGTGTTGATACTTGTAGGTGAAGATGAAATATATTTTGATTGATGGTGAAAATGTATGCTGTACCCAAGTTTTCTTTTAACAGGGACAATAGCCTCCGTTGCTGTGCTAGGGTTGGAGCTAGGCTGGTGGGACCATTTTTATGTTGGCAGTTTACTTTTTGTTATAGGTTGTCCTAAACTTACTATACTTCAGACCAAATATGACTTAATGTTTGATGGAAAGGGTAAAGATAATTTTGCCCAATGATTCTAATGAATTACCCATTTGCTCACATTATGTAAGTGATCATTTGTGGTAAACTACTTTCAAATACTGTATGCAATTGTCTTACTAAGTTAAAAAAAAATAAAATGTACCCAAAAAGCAAAGGTTGACACTTGGACAGGTTGTTTTGAAATAATACAACAGTGAGTTGGAGATTATTTTTATATATACTGTATATATGTGGGCCTGGAATGTACCCCTCAAAAAAAATTTTTTTTTTTGAGACCCAAGTACCATTTAACTACATGATACAACCACTTACATGGCTGCATGATAACCATTGGTTTCCTTTTACAATGCAGGTGGGAACTTTGAAGGTCATTATCTACAAAATGGAGTAATAAGGCGGTACCTTCATCAAGTACTAACAAAAGGATGTGACTCCTGAAGAGATTTATGCTTGAAAGCATGGCCAGCACATTGGGAGAGCATTACCCTTTTGTTCCACTATTTAAAGGTTAGTAGATGTGATTGTTAAATGTCATATTTGCCTAAATTATTTTGAGATGTTCTTGTAGATGCTCTTGGCTAGATCAATGGTTAACATTTGTGTACATTCTTTATATTCAGTTCATTATAATGTGATGATAATGGATAATCCATTCTCAGAGAGACGTGGGAGTTGGGAAGCTGTGAACATTTTGTTCACGGTGTTCAGTGACGGGGGATCTAGGCAAGGTTCTCTTGTCCGGAACCTCTGAATCTGCTACACAGGTTTCTTGATGAACACACCAGATTTTCTGGCTCAAAGAAGAGGAAAAATGCTGATTTCTTTTTCAGACCATATACTGTTTGTGCAAAGAATTAGCATTGTAATTTTAATTATTATTTCACAGGATATGAATGCAATGGTTTTTGCTCCTGTCAAGATGTAAGCAGAATCTTTGTAAGTAATGGAATACTTTTTGTTAGCAAGTTGCATGCTTGTGGGCATATATGGCCTGTGCTCATTCAAGGAAATAAATCTGTACAGTATTTCCTTATTACCAGGGCCAAGAGAAACTGGCCGTCTTCTTAGAAGATGGTTTTTTAAACCATCCTCAATACAATGGCTATACATTATATCGTACACCAAGTTATATTGCTATTTAAAAGAAGTGTAGGTGTTTGTCATGTTATATAGAACAACTTGATGGTATTCAAATAAGTGTAGGTTATGTAAATTTGCTGTACTCTTTCAGGAGGAGGAATGGTATAGTTCCAACTGGCTCCAGCCTCTTTTGGGTTGAATTCTATCCTGTGAGCCCCATTGAACTGCATTTTCTGTGACAAACCCATCTTATTTTTAATGCGTAAGTATAAAGTACTGTAGTATGTTTCTTTTCATCTCTGCCGTTTTCTGAAATAGAATGTATGATGAGTTTTTTTTTCAAGCAAGAATAAAAATGTTTGCTACTTGATATCCTCTAAGAAGAACTGAAGTATGGTAAGACTGCATAACATTGAAATCAATTTCGTGCATCTTGGTTTTGGTTATAAAGTGGTTTGGTTTTTCTGTTACAGTATGTGGAAGCGCCTTCCAATGCTTGTCTTTCCTGGATATATAAGGTAAGGATCTGTGAAGTTCGTGTGGAGTTTCAGTTACTGAAAATGATTAGATATCCTTTATGGAGTCATTTGATGATGATAGTTTAAAAATGCTTTGTAATTTTATGATAAATAATTGATTTTAAAGGTTTGATCTATTATGTGCATTTGGCTGAAATGCTTTTCATCAACAGGGCTGGATGTACGAGAAAGTTGACAAATACAACACAATATTTAAGGTATGGCTGTTTTAAATTTTCAGTAGTCTTCTGCATGTTTAGGTGTACTCTGATTAGTATTGAGTGATTGCATTTTCCTAATTTTTGTTTATTTTTTAAGGTCATTCATATGACTTGGACAGAGTATGGCAGTACTGTATTGCCTCTGTTGATGCAGTAAAAGGTAGACAAGGCTATACCAGTACCAAAGTACTTTTCTAAATTGGCAGATCTTTGATTTTAACATTTATATAAAAAAAAAAAGTCATGATGACATAATTTCTGTCAGATGGCTGAATCACGTATTCTGCCCAGGTGTTAGAAAATTCTGCTGAGCTAATTAAAAAGTTATTTTAATTTTATTTAGTTTTTCTCCTTGTTAAACACTTGCCATTTTTCCTTTCAAGGCTGTATGCACCAAGATCGTTATATGCATGTTTTGTGTATGAGTGTCTTTTACGAACAGCAGACCTGTCGCAGGATTAGGAGCACAAGGTAAATTAGAAAATTTAAATTAGTCCCAGTTAAGATGCAGGCTAGAGTTTCATAAAATCAAGCTAAATGAGTTGGGGATTTTGATTGGCTTCAGTCTTTTGATGGCAATGTCCATTTCACAATACTCTTCCTTGAAATCCAGTTTTAGAAGTTTCATTAAAATTCTCGTGTTTCAAATGAGGTAAACATAGGCGATTTCGATATCCTTATTTCTGTCACTCCCTGGCTCTGACTTGTTAATTTGAAAGTTTAGTTTTGCATTTGTAGTAGGTAGTTAGCATGATGACGTAATTTCTGTCAGATGGTTGAGTTTTAAACTCAATCCATGTTTGAAACAAAGCCTGAACGTTGCAGTGATATAGTTACTGTATGGCAGTGGCTTCCTCCTTTAACAGTTGTGCATATTCTTTTCAAGGCTGTGTTTGTCATACCTTACATGCACGTGTGTATGTAAATGCCATTCCTAAAAGCAGATTTGTCATCTTCAGGAGGCCAGATTTAGGTGAGCAACATTGTGTTTCAAGAATTGGGGAGGTATTAAGAAAAACCAGTTGAATAATCATCTTGAAGGAAGCATGGTGTGGGTTGTTACATTCATTTTAACATTGTTCGTTATATTCACATGAATCGTGTAGTTCTTTTTTTGACTGGGAAGATACTAGCAGAAACAAGATTTTTTAGCAAACTTCATGAGTATGTGAAATATGTAGATTTTTGCATCAAGTTATATTGGTTGATGTGATTTAGTAAATTACACATGCTATTAGAAGGATTTTGCAGAGGAATGAAACTTGAATGCACTGTATGTATATCATCTAAAGGTTAGTTCTTAATTTCAAATGCTAAGCAGAGAGTTTTATTTATTATTCAATTGCAGGTACTGCAGTCGTGTCTTAAGTTGCTGTTGTGTACTTGGGGCTACAGTGTGAAACCTAACGTCTCGGTTTTGAGTAATATAGCCAGGTAAGTGTCAATGGGTAAATTTTCAGTTTTTTTTTATCATGAGATACAGCCAGGTTGGATTTTGTGTGTATGTAGCTTTAATGATGACATTAATACTTATGAAAAATAATGATTGCAGAAGTATTCGTACTGCCTGAAGTAGTTGTTCCCATGAGACGCCAGTTTGAAAGAGTGCCGAACTTGATGCACACCTTTTATTTTTACAGACAATGTTGTCGTAATGGATTGCACAAAACAAGACGGGAGCCCACATTTTTTTCAATGTCATAATGGATCGCACAAGAGAAGACACTAGCCCACAGGCTCCCTGTTGGTAAGTGGCCCTTTTGTCCCTGATTTTCGTTGGATTGATAGGTTTTAACTTTCAAAAGAAGCTTGGTACTGTATTTCTATGATGACGTTATTTGCTATCAGAGGTCTCTGATGACAACTCTAACCACCTTTTGTTTCACTGATTATTAAGATACTTTGCATGACTTATTTTTAACAATGAAGGAGTAGTGATCAAAAGTTTGAATACTTTTTCAGGTGTGCTCGATGTTTGGCCATGTTCACCTTTGAGGATGCTGTTTTTTATAACATTTAAAGAAAGACTAGACTTCAGGCAGCAGGGATGTGAAAGTAGTCTTTGTGTCTCACAAACTTGTACTTTGTATTGCCTGGTGAGGTGAAATTGAATAAATGTCATTTTGCTAATATTGTGTTTGCACTGAGATCCATTGGTAAAATATTTTTAAACTTTGTTCCATCGATGAAATAGTTTTCACTTGGCTCTTAGTAAAATAGTTGTTTCGTTATTCCATTGGTAAACTTTTTCACTTAGATCTGTTGGTAAAACATTTTTTCACTTGGCACCGTCGATAAAATATTTTCACTATTCCATTGGTAAAATTTTTTTCACTTTCTTCATTGGATCCACTTTGCTAATATTGTGTTAGCATTTAAGATCCATTGGTAAGGTTTTTTCCACCCAAATCCACGGGTAAAATTTTTCACTTACATTTCGTTGCCTGGAAAGTCCTTTTTCCTGATTACCATTTACATATGCAATAAACGTTCATGAGACTTGAAGATTTATTGTAAAGCAAATGAAACTACCAGACCTGGATGTTGTGGTCTTGCCGTGAAATGTTTGATGTCTTAGTTGAAAAAAAATAGCTTTCAACAAAATAATGCAAGAAGGCTGCTAGTTTTCACAATACTTTTGTAAAAGTGAAAATATGAGACAAAATGGTAAGGTTAATTCAGAGCATTCAGCAAAAGACTGAAAATATCCTCTTGGTCAGTTCACTATTGATGTCCACTAGAAGGTAGGTTATCTTGGTTTTAACCTTTATTTAGCTGCTGAGTTGAATTTGTATAGCATTTTCATCAAGGGGAACCGCTTGGCATCCTTGGTTAAATTTTCCTGGAATAGCATAGTTGAATTTACAGACCAAATAGTTCTTTTAATCCACCTTCAAAAGTATGTGAAATCCGAAGCTGATAAGGAATTATCATGTCCACGCTTCACTGATTGGGACCATGCAGTGCCAAGTTCCCCACAGACCAATTGATGAATGCTACAATTTTTTTAATTGACTTATTTACTCGTCTGCAGATCAGACAGGATTATAAGCTTTAAACGCCATAATGAAAGGACTTCTTGATAAATTGCACAAGGCAACATTGAAGGAGAAATTTATACGTCAATATTTGCTTATAAAGTTAAACTGTGTCGCATTCCACACAAGAAGATAATGGAACACATCTTGAAAGTAATCACGATGATATAACTTTACTAAGATATTTAAAGTGGTAGATAATTTTGATAATACTTTTGGGTTACAAAGGCTAACGGTCTTCACTAATCAGGAATACCTGAATAAGCAAATCAAATGGGATCACCCTCAATAACGGTAATGGAAGAGAATCTATATGAAGTCTGTAATTACATTTCTGATAAATATATTGCTTCAGCGCTTATATAAATAAACCAGTGAAATGTTACGGTTATTTTATCTGCTTTCCAATGGAAGACCAGGAAATTTAAAGAACTGGCTCAAAAATCAGCAAAGTGTCGGTTTCTTGAAACCAGTAATATACACATATATCTGCTGCTGCTTTTGCACGCGATACTGAAAGTGGTGTTGATTTCAAACCGCGTTAAAAGTGAATAATAAACATTGAAATTAAAGCTGCAAGTAAAAAGTATGCAATTTGGTTGTCTCGTGTACGGCCTGTATCTCTAGCATACAGTAATCCCGAGAATGTATACCTTAGCATGAACCACCGTAGCACATTGTTGTTCGGATGCATTAGATCTTGAGAGTGCAATCTGATTTACGACATTCCGAAAGGAAATTTTATCATAGTAATAATAATACGAATGTAAAACAACGTTATTTTTATTTTTCTTGCAAACTTCGCCCAAGTTTCTTAACCAGATAAATATGCAGTATAGTAATCTTAAGCCGAAGTTACAATTCAGCCTTGCGGGCAGTCTTCTCACTTTGCTACAAATTAATCCAAAATGGTCAGATAACAGTGCGTGGCCTTGAAGATCTTTGCAAGGGATCCTTGCACATTCTTGCTACTCTGTAAGAGGAATGTAGCACAACTATTAAACTACTATAATCATTAAACTACACCATCATCTCTCTCTTTGGTGAGACTGATATGATACAATTTTCCTAAAAATATGACGAAAGTCAGTTTTCCCGAAATATGCCTAAATCACATACTCCATTCCGAAAAGAATGCAATAAACGTATCTGCCTCTTGCAACAGAATAATAAGACGTATTATTATTTTAAACGCATTTAATTTCATCGTTTTGCATAAATATACATCTAAATCAGATCTGTTGGAGATGGGGTTCTAACAAAGTCGCGTAAGAGCTCAAACCCAACATCAGTACTCACTAACTGCGTGTCTTGACATCTTGATAGCCACTACAATAGCAACGACAAATTCTTTTCCACATAACTTTGCGCTTCTATGCCTTAGTTATACGTGCTGCACGGACTATAGTAGCTATCGCTTGACCTGGTTACGAATTCACAATAGACTCAGTTTCTTCACGTTATCCTTTCAACCAACGATGTAGTACATGTTATATATTCGTCCATCCACCATTACAGGGTTGAAGAAAAGTAGGTTCCTTCGTTAAACTTAAATCTCCGTGGGAGGGGGGAGGTTTCTACCGTCAGTGCACCTCAGGTGTTGCACTTTAGACATTGCTTAAGGTTCTTTGCAGCGTCCCTTCGGCCCCTAGCTGCGACCTCGTTCCTTCCTTTCACTGTACCTCCATTGATAGTCTCTTCCACCTGACTTTCCACCCTCTCCTAACAATTGCTTCATTGTGCAACTGCGAGGTTTTCCTTCTGTTACACCTTCAAAACCTTCTTACTGTCAATTTCCCATTCAGCACTGAGCCACGTCATAGGTCCCAGCTCTTAGCTTTTGTCCTAAATTCTATATTCCTTCCTTCCTAACTTGAGCGAACGTAAGGTGTTTTTACCATGAATTCTCTTCCATAATCTTACGTACGTGGCTAACAGGGTATACATGTA